>NC_050458.1:44716758-44775641 GCF_903995425.1 Onychomys torridus
GATGAAATTAACACCTGCTTTCATATTTCATGAGCTCTTTTGGCCTGGGTACAGCAGAAAACTAGCAGTTTTCCTATTTAGTGCAAATGACTTCTGCCTCCTTGTCTGTCCTTTGAGTTCTCGGGACAGGCCTGGCAAACCCTTTGAGCAGGTTAATTGCCCTTGTGGTTAACTCACTTAGGGAAAGGGCAAGGGCTTCAGTATTAAGCTGTGGGCTGCTTCCCCCACCCCTCCCAAACAATCCATTGTGCAGACTTCTCATCTAAAAGGTTGATGGCTTTTGCTTGGGGTCAGTGCTAATGCCTTTGCTGATCTCTCACACATTCCTGTCATTGAGACTTGAATTGTAGGTGTGATGTTAAGGCACAGGATGCTAAGAGCTGTTACTACTACTCTTGGTTTGTAAATTGTCCTTTTGATACCATCTTGTTTTCTTTTGTAGGTATAAATAAAAACAATTGACAGTAAAGGTGTGAACTTTTATTACATTCAAACCTTACGAGAATTGAGTGCAGTCTTAACATTTTGTTCCAAACAACAAATACTGGGAGTTGAATGACTAGTTATCCTAGTTAGCACCTCAAATTGGAGTGTGGCACCAGTGAGGGTCACACAGTGAGATGACCATGCGTCATTCACACAACTACGCAGACTGGCAACGATGCGGTTCATATGAGCTTCTCCATCAGAATGCGTCCTTTATGAGTGTGGAATGTTGGTTGGTTTGGCTGCGTTGGTATGACCACATCACCCACACATATTCAGATCCCGTGATCTTCGAGTTCACTTGCGCATAAGGCCTCCACTGTGATAGGCTCAAAAGTGAGCAACTTCCTAGTTGGTAAATTCCGGGGTAACAAACATGGAGACAATTCGACAAGCTGAGGTCTTGTGAACCACAATGCTTCCCTTGAGTCTGTGCAGACTTCCGTCCTGGTTCCACATGTGAGTGGACCATGCTCCACCTCTTACCTTGGTTGAGACGTTGACGAGTTACGCACCACAGAATTCATTGAGGTGAGTAGGTATATGGTGTCTATGAGAACCCTCAACAAAGGCAAGGAGAGGCCAATGGCTCGGGCCATACCCAGGTACGCCTCTGTCTCATGGGCCCTGCCTCCTGCGCGCTGATCACTAATTCCAAGCGCCATTTTTCTTATGGACCACATCGCTCACGGTATTGCTAACGGCGAGGCAACAAGACACTTGGCTATTCTCCGTAGTCGGTGAAGCTTTCTTTTTCCTTTCCACAAAGGTTAACATGCAGAGATGAAAGAGATGAACACGGTCGTGACATACAGTGCTGGTAGATGAGGAATACCTACTGAGTGGCTTGGAAAGTGTACATTTTCACCACAATGAGCGCACACGTTTTCTCACGGGCTTCTGTGAGGAGCGTGATGTTGACATAAAACCTGACTACCATAGATGCTAAGTGGAGACTCTACACCACATCCACCAGGGTGCTGGAGAGATGTCAGAGAGTTAGAGCATGCTGCTCTTCCAGAGGTCCGAGTTCAATTCCCAGCAACCACATGGTGGTCACAACCATCTGTAACGAGATCTGGCGCCCTCTTTCTGTGCAAATAATCTTAAAAATTTAAAAAAAAAAATCCACCAACCAACTTCTTTGGTCCGGATGATTCTGTATGGTACACTCGACAGATTGAACCATGCTGCGCGGCTTAAAACTTAGATCTCTCTTGTCATCTAAACCTTGGGGTTTTTGGAATTTGGTTTTGTCAACTCTGTGTATAGCAACACCAATTCCGCTACGATACGTTGTTGAATTCTCCACGCAGTTTTAGATCTCACGGAGCTTTATTGCTCTGTTCCATTCCCATAGACTTGATCTCTTCACCCTGCACTTGATTAGGCTGCCCTGGCTCTACTTCATAGCCTGTATCTCAAACGTTAAGGGATATGGATTAGAAATGAGTTCTTATAGATGATAGCTACTTAGTGGGGATTCAAGTACAACAAACCCGTTTAATGGGCAAGCTTCTATGCGGGACACAGCTAGGGCAGTGCTGCAGTTTCATATATTATGACCTTCTGTCTCCATTAAACATGCCACATCGTGATCCGGGTTGGCTTCGATGTCCTTAAGAGATTTTCCCCCAAACACTAAAACCAAGGCGCATTTAAATCAGGAAAGGCACATATCTACAGTAGTCTTAAACCTGGTTCTGTGTCTACGCACCAGCCACATCACCTATGGTGATGACAGTCAAAGATTGCCCATATCGCCGTTGTGTGGCTGCTTCCCCCGATCCATACAGACTAAGCTTCTAGCAGGAGGATGAGCCTGACCCTGCCTGCAGACCAGCTGGGACCCAGTATCCGAGAAGTCGTAATGAACCTTTGGACTAGTGTTCTCTATCCTTTGGTCACAGAGGCGACAACGTTATAGCACAGAAAGGTCATCAAGCACATGGGATAAATGATGCTTTCTCACTACTCACGAGAGACCACTGAAATGGAGTACGCCTACATCATCCCAGCCCAATTCTCTGCCTTGTACCGTCGCAGATCCGAGTTCGGCTTATGATCAGTGCCCGATAGCGAGCCCCGAGAGGAAGAACAGGCATAGGTGAGTTCCGTCTGATGGAGTCCTCTAGCCTCTCCTATCGTTCTCGCTGCATCATGACTAAATACGCTGTGGCAGGATAGGCCGACCGACTCTCAGATAGGCATTTTTACCTCCTGGATGAACAGCTCCATGCGACAGAGACTTTATTTCTGCAATGGAAGATGCAGCGAAAAGAGGCTGGGCAGAGGTGAGCCGCATGGTAGGCATCTCCTGAAGCGAACGCCAACGCCTGAACGTGTCACCGGTGAACGCTTTCGCCCTGGGAGAGAGGAGCAGTTTGTCAGGGTCCTAGTGTAACAGCAGCCCAGGTAGGCTTTGAACTGTCTCCCAAGGAAGGGCTGGGGTGACACACCAGGTTTAAGAACTTGTTATTCGTGGCTTTTTAGTGTTGGGGACAGAAGCCAAGGTCAGATGCATGCTGGACAAGCACTCTTAGCCAGTGTCCTCTGCCCTGAACTTCAGTAATTGTGCCTTTTCATCACTGTCTATGGAAGTACAAGCTCTGGGATGGAATGCCTGCTTGTGTTTTAACAGTGCAAACATGTCCACAGCACAGTTTATAAATGATTAATTGGACACGATGCAGTCAGGAGGCAGAGACCTCCAGCCTAGCAGCGGGAACAGCTTGTTCTGCCATCGGCGGGGCTGCTGACCTACTGTCGCTGTATCTGGGCACCTCTAACTCATGCTCCCCCTTTAGCACTGCCACAACAGACTGACTCCGTGAGCTAAGGAGAAGGGACCTGATTTATTTTGTGACAGGGTACCCCTGTGTAGCCTTGGCTAGCCTGGAATTTGCTAGATAGACTAGGCTGACCTCCAACTCACAGAGGTCAGCCTGCCTCTGCCTCGGAGATTAAAGGGACGCACTGCCACATTCGACTAGAGACAATACCTTTTTCTTGCTTAACACCTCCTCTGGCTTCAGTGTGTGGTACTTTGGTTTATTATTTTCTTTTTCAACAACGTGCTGAGAATGAAACCCAGCACTTTTGAGGTAGGTGCTCTTCACTGAGCTATATACTCCAGCCAGTCTGTGGTACATTGACAGGGCAGCCTTAGCAAATCATACAGTGACTTTTTCAGGTGGAAGAGCTGAGCTTCAGCGCACTTCTCCATTCCTTCATGACAGCTGTATTCCTCCCTCCTTGGGTAGAGAACACTGTCAACAGTCACCCAAAACCGCCTCTCCTTCTATCAACTCTGACATCTTGCTGTGAAGGGCTGTGAGCATGGTAGGCAAGTGCTCTACCACTGAGATACACCCCCGGCCTGGTCTCATGTCACCATCTCAGATCAATCTAACTGCCTCATGTCTCCCCCATGCCAGTGTTAGTCCAGGGCCCGTTCTCTGTGTTTCTACCAGATGAATGTTCCAGCTGCTTCTCCATACCAGCCCTCAGTCTTCTTTGTAACTACAAAGGCTAGTCTTGTGCCTACCTTGAGCCTACCGGATACCAGTGGGCAGAGGCTTCAAACTTCTTGCCATAGCAGCTCTGAATATACAGCTGGATGATGGCGGCAGAAAAGTGTGATTCCTCCACTGGACAGCCTGCTCTGGTAGAAGAGCACCTCAGTGCTCCAGGCAGCGTCTTGGCTACCATACAGGGATAGCATGTAGGAGAAGAAGAGCAGGTGGCAGGTTCATGTCCTGAAAACACGTTGAGATCTGGCGCCACTGGTGGCAGAAGTCAGCTCTTCCACCAGTGTTTCAGTCTCCTGAGCCGATGAGTGTCTTGACAGGCACATGCTAGTTTGAGATTCTGTGCCTTGCAACCAGCAGTGCTGACTGGCCTTTTCCCCCGTGTTTCCACCACTGCTCCCTACCTCTAAAACAGGGGCCAGACCTCCTCCTACACTCTGGAAGGAAAAGGAAAGAGCCCAATTAATTGTTTTGGTCACAGGTGGCAGTGAATCCTGGCCTAGAACAGCTCAAAGTGTACCTGTTGTTGGCCTAAACACCTACATAGTTTGCCATGTTCTCCTGAAGTTGACCCCAGATTTCAGTTTCTTTTCAATGTCCACAGGCCCAGCTACTGTTCTCTCAAGACAGTCAGCTAGAAAGGAATCTGGTCCCATGCTTTATTGAATGGGACCTTGCTGTGGATATCGCTCTGTGTAAATAAAGTTCTGATTGGCCAGTGGCCAGCAGGAAGTATAGGCGGGACAAGAGAGAAGAGAATTCTGGGATGTAGAAGGCTGGGGAGAGACACCACCAGCCGCCGCCATGAGAAGCAACATGTAAAGGCACTGGTAAGCCGCAAGCCATGTGGCAAAGTATAGACTAACAGAAATGGGTTAATTTAAGATAGAAAAAGTAGATAACAAGAAGCCTGTCACAGCCATACAGTTTGTAAGCAATGTAAGTTTCTGTGTGCTTTCTTGGTTGGGTCTGAGCAACTGTGGGACTGGCGGGTAAGAGAGATTTGTCCTGACTGGGCCAGGCAGGAAAACTCTTAACTACAAATGGCGCCCAACGTGGGGCACAAACCCATGACCCTGAGATTAAGAGTCTCATGCTCTACCGACTGAGCTAGCTGGGCTGCGGCAGTGAGAGCGCCGAATCCTAACCACATAGTTGTGGTTCCAATTTAATTATAAACCAAGCTGGCTTTGGAGATGGAATTGGCTCACTCCTTCTCTAAACCCAAACATATTGCTAAAATAAAAGGTTAAGAGATTCTTGTGTCCCAAATCATAAGAGCCCTCTGGTGTGGGACAGAGAAAAACCAACATTTTTATTTAAATCAGGTTGATTATAAATGCGATCTCTTTCTAAAGAAGAAAAGGGGATAGGATATAGATATAATAGGAAAAAAGGGTAGATTAATGAACTTACTTCTAAAGAGCAACAACTTGTTTAAAATGTTTTACATTGGTATAGATTTTTAGTCTATTGATACAAACTTAAAGTTAATTTTGTTATACTGTGTGTATATTTCTAATCGTGTTTAAGGTATTATGTTTGTATAGCTCATTTTAAATTGTAATGGATAATTAAAAATAGATTAATAATTAGTCATCTATGATGATCATACTCGTAGCTATGTTAGTTAAGTCTTCTAGATATACATAGACATATTTCAGATAGATAGGTAATCTTCAAATACTTCAAAGACCTACAGAATATGGCATTTAAAATACTTTTAAAATTTAGACTTTCGGGACAGTGAGACATGTCTGCTCCTGGCAGCACCGAGTTACTTCAGAAAGGAGGATGGGCATTGAAGACACTTCATATCTTATCTTCACCTTGGCAAAAATAGCCATTTGGACAACAAACTGTTCTTGCCTGGACTGCTTGATCGACTGGACATACAGGACCCATAGAAAGGTGACCACTAAACTTTGCTTGAAAAAAAAATGGTCCTTCAGGTTCCTGCTTCACAGAGGAAACTGCCAGACATTCTACAGGACACAGAGAGAAATGATCGAGAGACTCTAGCCCTGTGGGCTGAAAACAAATGCCCCAACTTTACAAAGGAACATTAGGTGACTGTCCAGGCTGCCAGCTGTCTCTGTCTACTCTTGCAAGACTCCTGAATAATGCTTACATCCTTCTCCCGGTTCTCAGGTAATATTATATCCTTCTGAGGTCTTTGATGTGGTTGAAGACTAGATAGTTATAATTTCCTCAGTTATGATACAAGATAAGTTAGATATAAAACCTTAGACTCACAAATATAAGATAGATAGGATATCTTCTTTAATATTGTAACTATAATTCTTGCTTGATAATTGTTTTGTTATGTAATTGTACTATGTAAAAGTTAAAACCTTCCTTAAAAAAAAAAAGAAAAGGGGAAGTGCTGTGGATATCGCTCTGTGTAAATAAAGTTCTGATTGGCCAGTGGCCAGCAGGAAGTATAGGCGGGACAAGAGAGAAGAGAATTCTGGGAAGTAGAAGGCTGAGGAGACACCACCAGCCGCTGCTATGAAAAGCAACATGTAAAGACACTGGTAAGCCGCAAGCCATGTGGCAAAGTATAGACTAACAGAAATGGGTTAATTTAAGATAGAAAAGGTAGATAACAAGCAGCCTGCCACAGCCATATAGTTTGTAAGCAATGTAAGTTTCTGTGTGCTTTCTTGGTTGGGTCTGAGCGACTGTGGGACTGGCGGGTAAGAGAGATTTGTCCTGACTGGGCCAGGAAGGAAACTCTAACTACAGGACCTCTTCCCAGAATGGCAGGCCTTTGTTGAACCCTGGTTTCCGACTCTAACATTTTTTACTTTTTGTTTTGTTTTGTTTTGTCTAGGTTTTTTTTGTTTGAGAGAGGGTTTCTGTGTTTAGCTCTGGCTGTCCTGGAACTTTCTTTGTAAATCAGGTTGCACAGAGATCTGCCTTCCTTTGCTTCCCAAGTGCTGGGATTAAAGGCATGTGCAGCCACCACCACCTAGCAGAAAATTATTATTATTGTTTTTTTAATTTTTAATTTTTTGTTTTTGTTTTTGTTTTTCAAGACAGGGTTTCTCTTTGTAGCTTTGTGCCTTTCCTGGAACTCACTTTGTAGACTAGGCTGGCCGCGAACTCACAGAGATCCTCCTGGCTCTGCTTCCTGAGTGCTGGGATTAAAGTCATATGCCACCGCCGCCCAGCCATGGCAGAAAGATTTTTTAAATGCCAAAATATAATGCACAGAAAGTTTTCTTAATGTATCTAGTAACAAATCCCTTTCCTAGAACAAAACAATGCTTCAATATTTACATAATAAAATAATTCATCTAAATGATTTTACAGACTCTAGAAAATCTGCTCCTGAATGCTTTTGTTCCTGTTCTAGTCAGAGGAGCTGCTCCCATGCTTTTACAGGAGAAAAAGACAGAAGGGTTCTGCCTCCCAGGCCCCACAAGCTGAGTGCTTTCTGCTGCCAGCTGGGCTCCTCTTGGTCCCAGGGAGCCCTCAGGTCTTTGTGGTTTGTGCTTGACCTTTCCTTCCCCACATTGGACTGTACTCTAAGAGTCAATTCAAGGTCTCACCATTTGCTCTCTTATTTTCCTGAGCATTGTTCCCTTCCCCAGTGTGCTGCTCCTTGAGGCAGGACCCCACACCTTGTTTATTAGCATGTAGCATCTGAGACTAGCCAGCAAATGACTGAATGGAGAATCAAAAACCTTTTGGAGCAAATACTTTACTTTTGGGATTTTCATATAAGCTAACACAATATATAAGATCATCTGTAGGCCAGGTAGTGATGAGACACGCCTTTAATCCCAGCACTCAGGAGGCAGAGGCAGGCGGATCTCTGTGAGTTCAACGTCAGCCTGGTCTACAAAGCGAGATACAGGACAGCCACCAAAATTACATAGAGAAACCCTTTCTTGAAAAAAAAAAAAACAAACAAACAACAACAAAAAAGATCATCAGTAATGGTTATATATTAGTATTTTAATTTCTAAATAGCTCATCTTTTGAAAACTAGATTTTATTTCTGACAATCACACTCACACACACACACACACACACACATACAAAATCATGTTCTTTCACAAATTCTGAAGGCTCTGTTCTAGATTTTACATTTAAATTAGCTCTAAAATTTTAAAACACTTTGAATTTTCTACCCAAAATATACAATCATGCTTTTTTGGATTCAATGTCATATAGCCCAGGCTAGTCTTGAATTCACTATGTAGTTAAAGCTGCCTAGGTCTCCCCAATATTGAGATTACAAGTATACACCACCACGGCCTATTATCATAATGAATTTTTTAAAAGTCATGTCAACTTGACAAGTCAAATGACTTAAAAGTTGGCTTACTGTTTCTCTTCCGCTGCTGTAAGGATGAATGTGCGGGCTGCCAGTGTGAATACAAACAGCTCCTTGGTGTACTCTAAACATCCCCCTTACACATCTCTCTCTTGGGGAACAGCATCCAGTTACATAGGTCATTGGTACTATGTCCCAGAAAATGTTGGATAGGAAGTCTGAGGGAGTGAGTGGGGCACCTTTGAGCTCCTTGGCTTTCTGTATGCCCAATGGCTCACTTTGAAAGACAGAAGGAAGGGCATTGAGTGCCCCTTTCCCATACCTGACAGGCACATGTATGCATATGTGTCTATCAAGTAATTCAAAAATATGTATGCATATTTCTGAATCAACACGCAGTGTATATATAGTTGGTTACATATCAGGCTGGAACTTTTAAGATAAATATAAGCTTTAAATCTCTTTTCTGACTTTCCTTTAATAACACATTGGAAAAAAGCAAACAAACTCTTATTTCAAGATGTAAAATCAAGGCTGCTTTTCCATTTCTCCAGCTCCTAATAAGCACCAAGAAGCAATCTGTACCAATTCTCCACCTACTCCTTGGCATCCCCGATTCCTCCAGCAGTTATTGCGAAGGTGGCTTCATTTTCAGGCATCTCAGGGCTACAGAATACAAGGGAACAGAAGTTTATAAAAAGCTCTGTTTCTATAAATACTGTGCACATGTCACAGTAGTCACGTTCCCATCAGTCTCAGTCTCCAGAGACACTGCAGTGCTGCTACAGCTAAATGTGGACTACAGAGCTTACCTAGCAGTGTTATCAACCCTCGCAAGCATTTGTTAGACAACTCTATATAAAGTTTTGAATGTCAAGAAAAATTAGCCCCAAACTTGGAAACAGGCAAAACGGGATAAACTGGGAGTTGCTCCAGGGTAGTTTGAGGCCTGCGGTGCAGATCCGGTGTGGCTTGTCTGACTCCTTAGGGGTGCACCTTTCTACAGGCTCTACTAACACAGGGGGAGTTGTAAAAGGCTTTGAAATAAACTAGGAAAGTCCTGACCACCTGCAATGGAAAGATGGTTGTCTAGCACATTCTTCAGTTACCTAGTTCTGTAAGGGTAAGGGCTCTCTGCATTCTGAGTTATCATTAACTGCAAGTAGTTCAATTCTAGCTGTTCACAGAAATATAAATTGTGAAAGTGGAATACCATTGACTACTCAACTATAAGTAATGACCCTTTTTTTTCCCAGAGCTGAGGACCGAACCCAGGGCCTTGCACTTGCAAGGCAAGCACTCTACCACTGAGCTAAATGCCCACCCCCTTGACCCATTTTTGATCAATTTGATTCATTTTTGCATTCCCTATTTGACTAACACATGTGTGGTACTTTGAGTTTTCTTTTGATTTAGTTATAAGACCCTATTAGTTTTAATTAATGAATTAACCAATGAAAACTAGTGTGACTTTAAGGTCTTTGACATGGGCTGGTGAGATGGCTCAGCAGTAGAGGCACTTACTAGTACGTCTAAGGACCTGTTTGAACCCTAGGGCTCACACAGTGGGAGAGTTGACTCCTGCCTGCAAGGCCTCTGACCCCCACATGCATGCTGTGACATATGCATGCCCAATCACTTGTATACACACACACACACACACACACACACACACACACACACACACAAATGCACTAAATCAATGTGTTATGGAGAAAGAAAAATAGAGCTGAGTAAGGGAGATTAGGTGTGTGGGCACTGATGACCAGCTGTTAAACAGGTAACTTTTTTCTTTTCATTTGTATGTGGTGCTGGAGAACTACTGGTGGGAGGAAACAAAACACTAGTGCTTTCCTCCCCAAGTTGCTTCTGGTCATGGTGTTTTGTCACAGCAGCAGTCACCCTGACTAAGACAGGCCATGATAAAACAGTTGGCAGAGACCCAGAACAGAGGCCAGAAGGTAATAACCATACAACTTTACAAGGAACATTATGAGACAAAGTCATGAGGGAAATCTTACATCAAGATTAACATGAGTTAGTATAACATAAGGTTAAATGTAGAGTTAACATAAGGTTGAATGCACTTGTACAACTGGCTGGACCATGTACAAGAGTTCTGTAGAAGGATATGGTAACTGTAATTAGCTGTTTGTTTACATCAGACTCCTGTGTAAGGAACAAGCACCAGGAAGCTTTGTTAAAGAATTCAGTTTGGCCAGGTGGTGGTGGCACACACCTGTAATCCCAGCACTTGGGAGGCAGGTGGGTCTCTGTGAGTTTGAGGCCAGCCTGGTCTACAGAGCTAGTCCAGGACAGACTCCAAAGCTACAGAGAAATCCTGTTTTGAAAAAAAAAAAAAGAATTCAGTTTGGGGGCTGGAGAGATGGCTCAGTGGTTAAGAGCACTGACTGCTCTCCCAAAGGTCCTGAGTTCAATTCCCAGCAACCACATGATGACAACCATCTGTAATAAGATCTGGTGCCCTCTTCTGGCCTGCAGGGATATGTGCAGACAGAACACTATATATAATAAAGAAATAAATCTTAAAAAAAAAAAAAAAAAAGAATTCAGTTTGAAGAGCCCAGAAATATAAAAATTGCAAGTCTGCACATATTCTAGGGAGATGGGAGCTGACAAAGGCTAACTTTTTTTTGAGCTGAGGATCAAACCCAGGGCCTTGTGCTTGCTAGGCAAGTGCTCTACCACTGAGCTAAATCCCCAATCCCAACAAAGGTTAACTTTTAACAATACCCCCCCCCACCCCGCTCCCATACAGCCTGATGACAGCTACTGTGGACCACGGTTAACCTTCAACTGTTGCTTCTATGTGACCCTCTGCCACATATTCCTTTAACCTTGAATTGTTGCCACTACCTGACCCTTTGCCTTGCATTTTTTTTAAAGATTTATTTATTTATTATGTATACAGTATTCTGCCTGCATGTGTCCCTACAGGCGGGAAGAGGGTACCAGAACTCATTACAAGTGGTTGTGAACCACCATGTGGCTGCTGGGAATTGAACTCAGGACCTCTGGAAGAGCAGCCAATGCTCTTAACCTCTGAACCATCTCTCCAGCCCGCCTTGCATTGTCTTGTATTCTTTTCAGCCAGGGGTAATGCAGCTGTAGCCCCTTTTTTTTTCTTTCTTAAACTAATATCCTGTAAGCAAAAATTGCAACTCTTAAAATGTAATGTGACCTAAACTCAAGATTGTGAATCTCCCAAAGCCTAACCTCAAGATTGTAAAAATCTCTTTGGCTCTCACTGAAAAGAGACTCGAAACCTGCTCCTCTCACAGTGTCAGAAGTCCGAACATTGACTGTGGCCCCACAAGCTGGAAGTTTCTTTTTGCCCTGCAGTGTCTGGAATACAGTTTGCTTCTGCTTAATAGACAAAAAACAAAAAACAAAAACAAAAACAAAAAAAACCCTAAAAACAAAAAACAAAACAAAAAAAAACCCACTAGTGCTGGAAACAGAACTCAGAGTCTTAAATGTGCTAGACAAGTCTCTCACCTAGCTATGCCCTCAGTCCTTTTGTTTCTATTCATTCATTCATTCATTCATTCATTCATTCATTCATTCATTCATTTATTGAGACAGGGTCTCTCTATGTATTCCTGGCTGACCTGGTACTCTATGTAACTCACGATGGCCTTTTACCTCTGCCTCTTGAGTGCTAGGATTAATTCCTTTTTTTTTTAAAGAGAGGATCTCATTATGTAGCTTAGGCTGGCATTGAACTTCTCATCCTTTTTTGCCTCCCCTTTACCCAGCTGAAAAGGTAACAGTTTTGAGTGTGTGTTTGTGTGTGCTTGCTAGCTTTATATATGATATGTAGAAGCTAGAGGTTGACATTAGGTATCTGTCTCCACCTCATTTCTTTTAATTAATTAATTAATTTTTGAGCTGAGGATAAACCCAGGGCCTTTCGCTTGCTAGGCAAGCGCTCTACCACTGAGCTAAATCCCCAACCCAATTTATTTATTTTTATTTGATGTTCATTGGTGTTTTGCCATGGGTGTCAGGTCCCCTGAAACTGGAGTTACAGACAGTTGTGAGCTGCCATGTGGGTGCTGGGAATTGAACCCAGGTCCTCTGAAAAGCAGTCAGTGCTATAACCATTAAGCCATCTCTCCAGTCCCTCCACCTAATTTTTTTTTAAGACTGGTCTTTCCTAAATCTAGAGCACTCTATTTCAGCTACATTTGCTCAGCAAGCCCCCAGAATCCTCTTGTTCCTCCAGTGCTGAGATTTGATACATACCACCACACCTAGCTCTTAGGTGAGTACTACTGAGGCTCCTCCAAACTCAGGTCCTCATGATTGTGCAGCAAGCACTTTACCCACTGAATTATCTCCCCGTCCTGGAGAAGGTAACATTTGATCAAAGCCTTGGAATAGATGAGAGAGATGATTAGGCAAGGGCTATGTGGGAGGGCTATTCCAGGCAGAGGAAACCAGGGGGCAAAGACTCTAAGGTAGCAGCATGCCTGACAGTGCCTTCACTGGAGGACCACAAGTTTAAGACCAGCCTGGGCTACAGAACAAGATCTTGCTTTAAAAAAAGAGGGAGAGGGATGGATGGGAAAGATCAGTTGGTAGAGTTCTTGCCTCATCTTGCTTGAAGCCCTGGCTTCAATCCCCAACATTTTGTGAAAGCAGGTGTGGTGGTGCATGTCTGCAATTTCAGCACTCAGGAAGAGAAGGGAGTAATGTCAGAAGCTCAAGGTCATCTTTGGCTACACAGAGTTTGAGGACAGCATGCGCTACATAAAACCCTGTCTCAAAAACAAAAATGTGGGGTTGGGGGTTTAGCTCAGTGGTAAAATGCTTGCCTAGCAAGCGCAAGGCCCTGGGTTTGGTCCTCAGCTCCATAAAAAAAATTAATTAATTAATTAATTAATTAATTAATTAATTTAAAAAAATGTGTGAGGTGGAAGCACAGGGGGCAAGGAAGGATCAAGGAATGAGTGTAGGGTCATTCATGGGACTGGAGAGCTGGCTCAGAGAGTCAGGGCACTTGCTGCTTACAGAGAAGCTGGTTCAGTTCCCAGCACCATGAACACCCAACCCACATAGCAGCTTACAAAGGTCTACAACTCCAGTTTCTAGAGCTCTGATGCCCTCTTTTGGTCTCCATCAGAACCAGGGATGCACATGCATATACATACATTCAGGCAATCATACACATACAATAAAAATAACAATTTAAAAAGCTATTCATGGAGTGCTGTGTAAATGGCAAATGGCTACAGAGACTTGGGCTTGGTTCTAAGCTATGGGATGCCTGGTGGGTCCTTTGTTAAGGCAGCAAGTGCTCCCAACTGCTGAGCTACCTCTTTGGCCCCTAGTTTTGCTATCTTAAGCTCAGATCTAGTTCTGCTGCTTTGATATAAATGGACATTTGTTTGTTTGTTTGCAACAGGATCACACTCTCTAGCCCAAGCTTACCCACCTGGAATTCACTATGTAGCCTGGGCTGGCTTTTCAATTGCAGTAATCCTCCTGTCTCAGCTTCCAAGGTGCTGAGATTACAATCATGAGCCACCACACCTGACCTGAACCTAATCTATGGAAACCTGACATTACTAGCCTTGCTGACAACTTACTGTTCTGATTCCTTACTGAATTTGCAAGGCTGAAACAACCTCCTAGGCCAGTAAGCTGGAGCTGTTTACCTTAAAGATCTGTAGGAGACTAAATGAGACATGCAAATGACTGAACAGGTAGCTTATGTTCATTCATTTGTTAATTCAATGAATAGTCATTGAGTGTCTACCCATGTCAAGTCCCAGCTCACTGCTGGGAGATTAGTGAACTATAGTTAGTCCCTGTTGTGAGGGAGATGTAGAGCAAACAGTCAGTTAGAAGAATGAATAAAGTGGGCCTGGAGGAATGGCTCAGTGTTTAAGAGCACTGTCTGCTTTCCCAGAGGGCCAGGATTCAATTCCCAGCACCCATATAAGCCAGTTCCCAGAGAATCTGATGCCCTCTTATGGCCTCAGTGGATACCAAGCATGCCCATGGTACACAGATAAACATGCAGGCAAGCACTCATACACATAAAATAATAAAATTATTCAAAAGAAAAAAAAAAGAATGAACAAAGTATTTGGATGTTAGCTGGGTCTGGTATACAGACCTTTAATCCCAGCACTAGGGAGGCAGAGTCAGTTGGATCTCTATGAATTTGAGGCTAGCCTGGTCCACATAGCCAGCTCCAGGCCAACTAAGGAATACATAGTGAGCTTCTCTTAAAACACACACACACACACACACACACACACACACACACACACACACACACACACACACGGGGGTGGGGTGGGGTATTTGGGTGGGGCTAGAGACATGGCTTAGTGGTTAAGAGCACTCTTCCTGAGGACAGGGGTTGAATTCCCAGCACTCACATGGTGGCTGACAACTGTCTGACTCCAGCCCCAGGGATCCAATGACCTCTTCTGGCCTCTGAGGGCACTAGACACACATGAAGCACACAGACATACATGCAGGCAAAATACCCATACACATAAAAAATATATTTTTTTGTTAAAAAAAAAAAAGTGTTTGGGTTTTTGGCACAGCAATAAAATGACAGTAATGAGACAGGATCATCTATTGTAATTCAACAAAGAACATTTGCAGCCAATTTCTAGAAATGACTGAAGTTCAAGCACTACAGCATTTATATAGGATGCCTTCTACAGGGACAGAAGAGAAGACGTACCTTGCAGATGTGGGAACTAATATTAACTCAATACCAAGACATTCCACCCGCTGTGGTCAATACTGAAACCAGACTAAAGCTCATCTGCTCTTTGGGAACTACTTTTCCCTCCCTAGAAGAGTTACCACAAGTCTTTGCTTTGTTGTTTGGGGTTGACTAATATCAGCCACAGATATTGTATGATCTGTTTTGTCTCAGGCAAGCAAATAGTGTGTAACTGTCACATTTATTGTCTAGATGGGATGACACATTATACAATTCATTACAGATGGAATGGATGTAAGTGCCACAAGAACAGAGACTTGTTTTTTCTCTCTCTGAGGTACATGCTTCTGCATGCAAGTATGCACACTTGTCTGTACACATGTGGAAGCCAGAGGAGGATGTTGAATGTTTTCTTTTATTGCCTTCTATCTTATTTTTTGAGACAGTCTCTCACTGAAACTGAAGCACAATGTTTCAGCTAAGCTGGCTAGCCAGTGAGCTGCTGAAATCCACTTGTTGTTGCCCTCTACTGCAGCTGCCCCACTGCCCAATGCTGGGCTTACAGGCTCATGCCTGGCTTCAGAGTGATGGGGATTTGAACTCAGGCCCTTTTCACATTAAGTGCCCTTCCCAACTGAGCTATCTCCCCTCCCTAGACTTACCATTTTGTTTTGTTTACTGCTTTATCCCAAGACCACTCCCCCACTCCCATTGTTGATATGTAGTAAGCTTTCCTGTTTTTCCTGTAAATTTGTTAAATTATAATTCTTTTTGTTGTTGTTTTATTTTGTTTTGAGACTGGGTTTCTCTATGTAGCTGTCCTGGAGTTCATAGTGACCTGCCTGCCTCAGCCTCTTAAGTGCTGGGATTGGAGGGGTGTGCCACGATGCCCTATAATGCCTGGCTATTTATAACTCTTAGTCAAGCAAGGGAAGTCTCAAGCCCTCCATATGTCTAGAAATTAGCTGAAGTTGGACTACAGAAGCATTTCAGGATGTTAGATAAAATCTAGCATTCCTCAGTAACTTGTGAAATGGGTTTTCCATCCCCAAAAGGAATCTCTCCACTCAGCTACTCTCCTCCTTATAATCCCTAGAACCTAACAGTTTAGAGTCTTCAATTGAAGTAGATGTGATGTCATTGCTTGCTTCACTATATGCTCTGAATGTCAGAGACTGATCAACGTGACTATGGACTAGATCCCTAGTACACAGTGCACAGGTGGTACTTCCTGATCAGTGACATAATTCTTTTTTCTTTTTAAGATTTATTTATGCCGGGCAGTGGTGGCACACACCTATAATCCCAGCACTTGGGAGGCAGAGGCAGGTGAGTGAATCTCTGTGAGTTTGAGGCCAGCCTAGTCTACAGAGATAGTCCAGGACAGGCTCCAAAGCTACAGAGAAACTCTGTCTTGAAAAACCAAAAAAAAAAAAAAAAAAGATTTATTGATTTATTTGTTAGCCAGATCTCATTACAGATGGTTGTAAGCCACCATCTGGGTGTTGAAAATTGAACTCAGGACCTCTGGAAGAGCAGTTGGTGCTCTTAATCTCTGAGCCATCTCTCCAGACCTTTTTATTTTATTTTATTTATTTTTCTGGTTTTTTGAGACAGGGTTTCTCTGTGTAGCTTTGCTCCTTTCCTGGATCTCACTCTGTAGACCAGGTTAGCCTTGAACTCACAGAGATCCGCCTGCCTCTGCCTCCCGAGTGCTGGGATTATAGGCGTGCGCCACCACCTGGCAGACATAATTCTTAAGAAGGAAACTCAGAACAAATAGTATATGCCAGGAAGTAAGTATAGTCTCTCAGGGGTAGCAATTCTGTTTAAAGGCACATACACAGGATCTGAAGAAGAATAAAGAAATATATACCTGTCATAAATCTTGGCAATCCTCAATTCTCCTCTTCCCTTTCGCAAGCTTATTCTTGTTGTTGAAGCATGAGCCAGAATGTGTCCGCCAATGGGTTTTTTGGGATCTGCCTGGAAGCTGGACCAACAAAACATTTCTTCAGGTTTCATTTGGATATACAATGGTATTTGCAAGGAAGAGGCAGTCTCTATGAGTGAAATGGCAGGGATTCTGTGTGTGTGTGTGTGTGTGTGTGTGTGTAAGGATTTCAGAGGTCAACCTTAGGGCTGCCTTAGGAGTTATCTACCTTATATTTGAGATTGGCTCTCTCTGGAACTTTGTGGGCTTGCTGATTAGGCTAAGATGGCTGTCCAGTGAGCCTGAGATTGGCCTGTCTCTACCTTCCAGCACTGAGATTACAAATCTTTGTGACCATGACCGGCTTTTATGTGGGTTTTGGGGATTAAATTAAGGTCCTCGTGTTTGCATAGCAAATACTTTACACCTAAGCAGTCTCCCTAACCTGTATCCTAAAACAGAGAGGAAGTTACTATCTCATTGCCATCCAGTTTGGACTTCTGAGAGTCCTGATGAACAGTTCTTTTTTGATGTTTCTGTTCTGTGTTTTGAGATTAGGTTTTGTAGCTGAGATGAGTCTCTAACTCATAGTCCCCTGCCTTAGTCACTTGAATAATATGACTGTTGCTGTGCACTACCATATCAGCTTCTAGTTCACGGTTTGTTTGAGTTCTTAAAGATTAAATTACTAAAAATAAATCAATTACTATTGAGGTCTGGGCTACAACAGTTGCTAAGAATGTTTGAGGCCTTGGGCTCAATTCCTAACGCGTGCGTGCCCCCCCCCCCACACACACACAAAAGCAAAAAACAAAAAACAAACAAACAAAAAAAGCTGGGTGGTGGTGGTGCACGCCTGTAATCCCAGCACTCAGGAGGCAGAAGCAGGCAGATCTCTGTGAGTTCGAGGCCAGCCTGGTCTACAGAGCTAGTCCAGGACAGGCTCCAAAGCTACAGAGAAACCTTGTCTCAAAAAAACAAAAAACAAACAAACCTTAAATAAGTATTGAGAATGCACAAAATAGGGCTAGGAATATAGGGATATAGGTAGAGTGCTTGCCTGGTATGCCCAAGGCCCTGGGTTCAACCCCCTGAGAGAGAGAGAGATACAGAGGCAGAGACAGAGAGAGAATTAAACATTCATTATCTTAGTATAATGATTGAGGTTAGAAATTCTCCTTATATAGTGGGGTGGTCATGGCACACACCTTTAATCCCAGCACTTGGGAGGCAGAGGCAGGCAGATCTCTGTGAATTCGAGGCCAGCCTGGTCTACAGAGTGAGATCCAAGACAGGCAATAAAACTACACAGAGAAACCCTGTCTCAAAAAACAATAAATAAATAAGTAAATAAATAAAATACTAGATTTACTTATTCATTAGCTCATTTATCAAAAAGTTATTTTAAAAATTTTTTTAGGGGGTGGTTTTCAAGACGGGGTTTCTCATCTGTAAACACACAAAAAAGTAAGCTCTTAAGTATGTCTAGTCATAGTGATTCAAAAATCATATTATGACAGAAAAGAAGTTACAAATACTATTGATATTCATCTTGAGAGATACTTGGGACTAACATTTCCATTGCTAAGAAGTGAAAATTTCTTTTAAAAAAAGTAAATTTAGGGTTGGGGATTTAGCTCAGTGGTAGAGCATTTGCCTAGCAAGCGCAAGTCCCTGGGTTTGATCCTCAGCTCCAAAAAAAAAAAAAAAAGTAAATTTAATTATTTTAAAATTATATGTATGTGGGTATGTGTACATGAGGTAGTTGTCCATGTAGGCAAGAGGCATCGGATTCCCTGGAGCTGGAGTTACATGTAGTTGTGAGCCACATTAAGTGTGTGCTGGGATCTTAAGCCAGATCCTCTGTAAAAGTAGTATGTGTTCTAGCCCCGCCCCATATCTCTATCCCTGAAAGTTTCTTAATAACCCTAACGGCAGTGCTTCAAAAAGATCTTAGTCACAAAAGACCTCAGCAAAGTACTATTAAATTGAATTCAAAGCATTGAAAGGAGTATAGACCTTGATCATGTAAGATTGACTATAGGAGTGCAATGGTGGTTCAATAAAGCAATCAACAAAACATTATACCAATAGGATGAAGAAAAAACTAAAGATGATTGTCAACTAGTTATAAAAACAACAGATTCAATAGTAGCCAGTAAAAGAAAGTATGCATAACAGCTTATATTCGATTAGAATAAACCGTGACACAGCAGAACTGCATAACTCTGGGCAAACACAGTTTCAAGTCAATATAAATCATGCTTGTTCCATGATAGTGTTCAGGGTTTTGGGTTCTCTAAGCCTGAGTCTTGGTGTACTGAGGATGTGGATGACTGGTGTAAGAGTAAATATGTAGTCTATAGTTTGGTAAGAAGGAAATTCTCGGGGCTGGAGAGATGGCTCAGAGGTTAAGAGCACTGGCTGCTCTTCCAGAGGACCCGGGTTCAATTCCCAGCAACCACATGTTGGCTCACAGCCATCTGTAATGACATCTGGTGCCCTTTTCTGGCATATAGACAGAACACTGTATACATAATAAATAAATAAATCTTAAAGAAAGAAAGATAAAACTGCTAAGACTACACAGTTCTAGGGCTAGACTAGAGCTGCCTATCTAGGATAGTATGAAATTGTTTAAGATTCAGTAGTAGATGACAGGTGGGGGTGCATGCCTTTAATCCCAGCACTAGGGAGACAGAAGCAGGCAGATCTCTGAGTTCAAGGCCAGCCAGGTCTACAGAGCAAATTCCAGGACACCCAGGGCTACACAGAGAAACCCTGTTTTAAAAAACAGAAACAAATAAACAAAAAGATTCATTAGTAGGTCATAGGAACAAGAACATGTTCTTGGGGTTGGGGATTTAGCTCAGTGGTAGAGTGCTTGCCTAGCAATTGCAAGGCCCTGGGTTCGATCCTCAGCTAAAAAAAAAAAAAAAAAAAAAAAAAAAAAAAAGACATGTTCTTTAGTTAATTAATCTATTTACTTATTTATTGTGTTTGTATGTGTTATGCCACAGGCAGTTGTGAGCTGATGTGGGTACCAAGAATGGAACCCAGGTCTCCTAGAAGAGCAGGAAGTACTTCTAACTGCTGAGCTATCTTTCCAGCTCCACAAGGACAGTTGTGGGTGAAACTCTACGAAGAAAGCAGTAGCCAGGCAGTTGAGGCTAACAAGAGGCAAGAAGCCAGAGGCTGGCAGCTCTATCAGAAAGCTGAAGCTATATCATAGGGAAGAAAAAAAAAAAAAAAAGTCATCACAGTTGGATGAACTAACTCTATAGTGTTTGACATCAATGGCACATTTAAAAAAATTAATTAATTTTTGTATGTGCATGTATGTCTGTGTGTGGATGCCTGGATATACCTGGAACTGGAGTTATAGACAGTTGTCAACTGCCATGTGGTACTGGGAATTGAACCTAGGTTCTTTGAAAGAGCGGCCAGAGCAGCCAATGCTTTTAACTGTTGAACTATCTCTCCAGCCCTAATGTCAAATTTTTTAGAAGAGCATCTCTGAACTTTCTAGGTCACATGACCAGTGGGTGGTACTTCATGGTCTCACAGGAATCCTATGCTGTACAGAGATGGTTCAGAAGGGCTGACGGCATTCTTAACTGAGTGAGCTATGAGCACTGAACCTGCAACAGTGATTTATGTTTCTTTTTAGAATATATTTGCCTGGGTGGTGTCTCACGCAGGCCTGTAACTTCTGCAAAGAGGGGGTGGAGACGAGACAGGAGGCTCACTGGGCTTGCTGGCTTCCATCCTAACTAAGTAAAAGAAGCCCAGGTTCAACTCCTACAGCTGATAAACTCCTTCAGTAAAGTGGCAGGATACAAGATCATCTCAAAAAAATCAATAGCCCTCCTATACACAAATGATAAAAGGGCTGAGAAAGAAGTCAGAGAAACACCACCCTTTACAATAGCCACAAATAATATAAAATACCTTGGGATAACACTAACTAAACAAGTGAAGGACCTGTTTGACAAGAACTTTAAGTCTCTAAAGAAAGAAATTGAAGAAGATATCAGAAAATGGAAGGCTCTCCCATGCTCATGGATAGGTAGGATTGACATAGTAAAAATGGCAATCTTACCAAAAGCAATCTACAGATTCAATGCAATCCCCATCAAAATACCAACACAATTCTTCACAGACTTGGAAAGAACAATACTCAACTTCATATGGAAAAACAAAAGACCCAGGATAGCTAAAAGAATCCTGTATGATAAAGCAACCTCTGGAGGCATCACCATCCCTGACCTCAAGCTCTACTATAAAGCTATAGAAATAAAAACAGCTTGGTACTGACATAAAAACCAACGTGTGGACCAATGGAATCAAATTGAAGACCCTGACATTAATCCAGGCACATATGAACACTTGATTTTTGTTTTTTTTTTTGAGCTGAGGATTGAACCCAGGGCCTTGCTGGCAAGCGCTCTACCACTGAGCTAAATCCCCAACCTGAACACCTGATTTTTGACAAAGAAGCCAAAACTATACAATGGAAAAAAGAGTATCTTCAAGAAATTGTGCTGGCATAACTGGATATCAATATGTAAAAGATTACAAATAGGTCTATATCTGTCACCATGCACAAAACTCAAGTCCAAGTGGATCAAAGACCTCAACATAAATCCAGTTACACTAAACTTAATAGAAGAGAGAGTAGGAAGTACACTTGAATGCATTGGCACAGGAGATCACTTCCTAAATATAACACCAGCAGCACAGACACTGAACACAACAATTAATAAATGGGACCTCAATAAGACAAAAAGACAGCCTACAGAATGGGAAAAGACCTTTACCAACCCTACATCTGACAGAGGACTCATCTCCAAAGTATATAAAGAACTCAAGAAACCAGACATCAAAATACTGAACAATCCAATTACAAAATGGGCTAAAGAGCTAAACAGAGAATTCTCAAAAGAAGAATCACAAATGGCTGAAATCAACATCCTTAGTCATCAGAGAAATGCAAATCAAAATGACTCTGAGATACCACCTTATACCTGTCAGAATGGCAATGATAAAAACACCAATGACAGTCAATGTTGGAGAGGATGCGGAGCAAAGGGAACACTCCTCCACTGCTGGTGGGAATGCAAACTTGTACAACCACTGTGGAAATCAGTATGGTGGTTTCTCAGAAAATTGGGAATCAATCTACCTCAAGACCCAGCCATACTACTATTGGGCATATACCCAAGGAATGCTCAATCATACCACAAAGATACCTGCTCAACTAAGTTCATAATAGCACTATTTATAATAGCTAGCACCTGGAAACAACCTAGATGCCTGTCAACTGAAGAATGGATTAAGAAAATGTGGTACATATACGCAATGGAGTACTACTCAGCAGAGAAAAACAATGACAGCATGAAATTTGCAGGCAAATGGATGGAACTAGAAAATATCATCCTGAGTGAGGTAACCCAAACCCAGAAGGACAAACATGGTATGTACTCACTCATAAGTGGATTCTAGATATAAAGCAAAGAACAATCAGACTGTAATCCACAGAACCAGGGAGGCTATATAGCAGGGGGGACCCTAGGATGACTGTGGGTTATAAATTTTGGATTTACTCAATTACTGGGCAAATCTCAAACATTTCACTATCAGGATAAGAATTTATACTGTATCAAGCTGATAATAGAAAAAAAAAAAAAAACTGGGGCTGGAGAGATGGCTCAGAGGTTAAGAGCACTGACTGCTCTTCCAGAGGTCCTGAGTTCAATTCCCAGCACCCACATGGTGGCTCACAACCACGTGTAATGGGATCTGGTGCCCTCTTCTGACCTGTAGTCATACATGCTGTATCCAAAATAAAAAAAAAAAAAAAAAAAGCCCAGGTTCAGGGAGAGACACTGCCTCAAAGAAATATGCTAGGGTTGGAGATTTAGCTCAGTGGTAGAGCGCTTGCCTAGCAAGCAAAGGACTCTGGGTTCGATCCTCAGCTCCAAAAAAAAAAAAAAAAAAAAAAAGAAATATGCAGAGTGATAGAGGACACCCCCTACTGGCCTCTGCACATTCACAAGCACATACACACACGTACATAAACTCACAAAGATACACACAAATTTAAAAAAAATTTAAAGACAGGATTTCTCTATGTGGCTCTAGCTATCCTGGAACTTAATCTGTAGACCAGGCTGGCCTCAAACTCAGAGATTCACCTGCCTCTGCCTCCCGAGTGCTGGGATTAAAGGCGTGTGCACGACGACGACCACCACCACCACCACCACCCAGCTAACTTTTCTTCTTTTAAAGGTTTGTTTTAGTGTATATGTGTATGTGTGTGAGCTCATATTGTAAACTGTAAATTGTTTAAATTATTTACTATAGTAATGGAAACCTAACATAACTACCTACAAACTTAACTAGAGTTGTACTTATTTTCTCCTCCATTCAAATTTCTTTTTTCTTGTTTAAACAAGTCCTCTCATGCCTCTATGCCTTCGCACATAATTTTCTCTGAAATGAGAGCCTCTTTTCTTACTGAGTTTACTCAAGCAGGTCTCACTCATCCCTCAGGTGCCTCCTTTTAAGACCCTGCAGCTCTGTTGTCTCCTGCCACGGTGTGTATTTTTATTAAAGCATTCTGGCCTGGGGTGTAGCTCAAGGACAGAGCACGTGCCCAGGATGTGCAAAGCACCCCTAGCATCACAAAGGGAAGGAGAAAGAATCTTCACTGTTATTTTATTTTATTTTGGTTTTTCAAGACACGGTTTCTCTGTGTAGCTTTGCGCCTTTCCTGGAACTCACTCTGTAGCCCAGGCTGGCCTCGAACTCAGAGATCCACCTGCCTCTGCCTCCCGAGTGCTGGGGTTACAGGCATGCGCCACCACCGCCGGGCTTTCACTGTTATTTTAAACAGTTCCTATTTATCTAATGTCTAGACAAGTGTGTGCCACACGAAGGAAGGCCTTTCATGAACACTGAGAAGATACTTGGGCTCTCCCTGGTCTAAGTCTTTCTGGATACAGGCTTGTAACATCTCTTCAAAGAAACTATACACTAAGGAGCATTTGAAAGAGTTTCTAACAGAAAGGCAAATATTAAACCGGACATAGTGGCACACACCTTTAATCCTGTCACTCTTAGAGTTCAAAGCCAGCCTGTCCTACATAGGGAGTTCCAGGCTAGCCAGGGTTAAATAGTGAGACCCTATCTCAAAGATAAAATAAAATTTAAAAAGAAAGGCAAATATAAAAGAGACAGCTTTCCAGCTCCCAGTTGAAGTAATCCCCCTGCTGGCTGTTCTAGAAACCTGTCCACAAGCAACAGTGGAGTTTCTAGGTAAACAGCCAAGATTTTCTTCTTAGCAAATTAGTTTGCTGTTACTAATGTGATCCCCTGCACACCAGGGAGAAGAGGTGCTATTGCCTGTCCTTGATGGCTTCAGATGAGCTACATGGAGAAATTACTACAGATGTTTCAAAAGGGCTGTGAAAACATATAAGACTGATATTATAGCTATAAAAGTTATCAAAATGATTGAAACTTTGTGACTGTAATCAAAATAGACTATGAAATAACATCAGCTGTAACTTTGAATTTCAAGCCAATTTAAATTTTGTTTGCTTTGTCAACAATTCTATGCACAACTGTATATGGAATTTGTAGCCCTTAAGATTTATTATGAAGGTCACCAACACTTTGACAATTTAATAAAAGATACAGAATCCCATCCAGCAAAGTGAACACACATACAAACATATATAAAATTTTTATGTAAGTTTAGGAGTGCCATTGAACCTCCCTTCTGACGTACACAAATATGAATAATAATAACCAAGATTTACTGAGTCCTCACTGTGTCAAAGACATTATTAAGTCATCTATACTTCACTTTGCTTGGATTTCATATTATTAATAATTTGGATTAAAAATTGGATTCTGGGGGCTGGGGATTTAGCTCAGAGGTAGAGTGCTTGCCTAGCAAGCACAAAGCCAGGGGTTCGATGCTCAGCTCAAAAAAAAAAAAAAAAAAAAAGTAAAAAAAAAATTGGATTCTGGCCGGGCGGTGGTGGCGCACGCCTGTAATCCCAGCACTCAGAAGGCAGAGGCAGGTGGATCTCTGTGAGTTCAAGGCCAGCCTGGTCTACAGAGCGAGATCCAGGACAGGCACCAAAACTACACAGAGAAACCCTGTCTCAAAAAACAAAACAAAAACAAACAAACAAACAACATAAAAAAAACCCAAAAAATTGGATTCTGCTAGAGGTCTATGTATAGGGAGATTACACTACTGGTCATATAAACTTCACATGTAGTTACATTTCTCTCTCTCTCTCTCTCTTTTTTTTTTTTTTTTTTTTTTGGTTTTTCGAGACAGGGTTTCTCTGTGTAGCCCTGGCTGTCCTGGACTCACTTTGTAGACCAGGCTGGCCTCGAACTCGCAAAGATCCGCCTGCCTCTGCCTCCCAAGTGCTGGGATTAAAGGCGTGCGCCACCACCGCCCGGCTACATTTCTCTTATCAGACTAGTTCTCTGTCTTTTTGTGGAGTCTTGAGCTAGCTTTATTTATGTTTCCCCTGAAAGAAGAATTTTCTGACCCAATCAAACTTCTGCTTAAAGGATGAACCCAAACAGTGGTCATCTAAACCAGAATAATAAGTGTATCCCTGCAAAGTCTCCGGGGTGGCAACATGCTAGTTTTCCCTCTGGAAGGTGCAGCCCTAATGTGTTATATGGTTTATGAGCTTTATAATTAAACTTGAGTTCAAAGTCTGGTTTGTTAGCTCTGTGGCCTCAGGAAAACTGTTGAACCATTCTGTTTCTGACTCTTTATGGGAAATAATAATGGTACCAACTGGTAGGACAATTGTAAGAATAAGATGAAAAAATTCAGGTCAAGTATCAGCCTAGTGACCACAGCTATTGTTTATCTGCTTTCCTAATCTTGACTCAAATATTTACTACCCATTTACCCAGTTTCTTTCAGAGCAAAATGGGGGGTAGGGTGGACTCCTAACCTTTTAGGACTGCTGTGAGGACTCAAGATACTACTACTAATAATAATAACTTATTGGGAGCCACTGTGTACTAGGAACCATGGCTACTCACTGATACATATTAGCTCTACCCTGACAGCAAACTTATCACATAAGATATCATCAATAAATGACAGTTATTATTTACTTAAACAGTTCAATTTTTTGTTTTGTTTTGTTTTTGTTTTTCGAGACAAGGTTTCTCTGTAGCTTTGGAGCCTGTCCTAGACTAGCTCTGTAGCCCAGGCTGGCCTCGAACTCACAGAGATCCACCTGCCTCTGCCTCCCGAGTACTGGGATTGCTGACGTGTGCCACCACCGCCCGGCTAAACAGTTCAATTTAAACAATCATCTTTCAATGAAACATAATCCAAGAAATTTTTCTTAGTATCTGTACTTCCTGACTACTGCAGCAGTTACAGTCTTGAGGTGATGTACAAGAAGGTGGCATAGCACCCCGCATTCTTCCAGAGGGCTTTAATTTACATCTATTTCTGACCAAGCTAACAGCATCAGAAAGCCTCCCACATGCCTGCTATAGCCTTTTACATTTTCTTCTCTTCTCCTTTTTTTCTCGGGAAAATGAGGGAGCAGGTGGGGGTAGATACTAGGAATAAGGAGGAACTAAAGGAGATTTTCCCACTTTAGTTGAACAGGACATAGCACATTCTATCACTCTGATTCCAACTCCAAATTAGCAGAGGTCATGAAGAACAGTTCTGAGATGAAATGGGATAGGATGGGAGAAAATAGTATGACTAAGAAGCGTCAACTTCACCTGGCGGTGGTGGTGCACACCTTTAATCCCAGCACTCGGGAGGCAGAGCCAGGTGGATCTCTGTGAGTTCGAGCCCAGCCTGGTCTCCAAAGCGAGTTCCAGGAAAGGTACAAAGCTACACAGAGAAACCCTGTCTCAAAAAAAAAAAAAAAAAAAAAAAAGAAAGAAAGAAAGGAAAAGAAAAGGTGCAAAGCTACACAGAGAAACCCTGTCTTGAAAAAAAAAAAAAAGCATCAACTTATTTCTTGTAGTTTTGTTGTTGTGGTGGTGGTGATAGTGGTCGTTAGGACTGATCCTAGAACTTTGTGCATGCTAGGTGTGCTGGCTATTTTTATGTTAACTTGGCACAAGCTAAAGCCATCTGAGAAGAGGGGACGTCAATTAAGAAAATGCCTCCATAAAATATGGCTGTAGAAAAGTCTGTAAGGTATTTACTTAATTAGTAATTGATGGGAAAGGGGTCATCCCAATTGTGGGTGGTGCCATCTCTGGGCTGGTGGGCCTGGGTTCCATATGAAAGCAGGCTGAGCAAGCCATGGGGAGCAATCCAGTGAGCAGCACTCCTCCATGGCCTCTGCATCAGCTCCTGCCTCCAGGCTCCTGAGATGAGTGACTGTCCTGACTTCCTTCAATGATGGAGTATGATGTGGACATGTAAGAGATATGAACCCTTTTCTCCCCAACTTGTGTTTTTTCACAGCAATAGAAACCCTAACTAAGACACTAGGCAATGTTGACGACCATGGGAGGCCTTACCCACTCTGAGGAGTGGATGGAGGTAGAGTGGGAGGGAGGTGAGGAGGTGGGAGAAGGGGAGGGAGGGGGAACTGGGGTTGGTATGTAAAATGAAAAAAATTTTAATAAATAAATATATTTTAAAAAACAAAAAGAAAAACAAACAAACAAACAACAACAAAAAGACACTATGCAAACACTCTACCACTAAACTACCCTGCCCAAGGAGAATCAACTTCAAAGTCAAAGATGTATGGGGTTCCAATCTTGACTTCCTTAGTTTTAGTTGTATGACTGGACAAACAGTAAATATTCTGAGCTGCCTACTTTTAAGAACCAGGAATGTGCATAATACCATCTTAAATTCTGGTCAGAGTGTAGATCTAGGGGAATGGGCTAGGGCAAGCCAGAGGGACAACAGGACTCTTGGTGCTTTTGATATGCATGGTCGAGTTGAAAATCTGAGAAGGGTCCATTGAGGAGATAAAGGCTGAATGAAACAGAATGAAGAGGAGGCTTTAACATAAGGGAAACGTGGGAAGAAAAGAGGACAGCCAAAGAGAACTTTTAAGAGAAGAGCTGGCTTATTAAAAAACTGTATGGTCATGCATGATGGGGCACATTAATCCCAATATTAAGGAGGCAAAGGCAGGCAGACCACTGAGTCTGAGGCTAGCCTGGTCTACATAGTGAGTTCTAGTCCAGCCAGGGCTACATAGAGAGACCTTGTCTCAACATCCATCCCCCCCCCCCCTAGCCCCCACCCCCCAAAAAAGGAGTATGTTTAAGAAGTTTTGTTAGCCAAGCAGTGGTGATATACATGCCTTTAGTCCCAGCATTCAGGAGGCAGAGGCAGGTGGGACTCTCGGAGTTTGAGGCCAGCCTGGTCTACACAGCAAATCAAAGACAGCCATGGCTTTCTCAAAAAGAAGAAAGAAAAAGAAAGGAGAAAGGAGGGGGAGGAAGTAGTAGTTGTTGTTGTTATTAATTAAATAATATATCCATCCTTTTTGTCTGCTCCCAAAATATGCACACACAAAAATTAAAAGTGCCCCTCCCATCTTTTAAAATTGGAATTCTTGTTTGGTGGGGTAGGGTAGGGAGAGGTGCAACCAAATATTGAGACTGGCTTCACAGAAAACACAGGAATGTGGAAGAAGGCTGAGTTACATCAGGGTCATATGAGAATTACATAAGATTATGCAGAACGGATGAGGTTCAAATAATCTAAACACTTTGCAATAAAACTACTATGCTAGTGACCCTAAACATATTACTACTACTACTACCTCCTCCTCCTCCTCCTCCTCCTCCTCCTCCTCCTCCTCCTCTTCTTCTTCTTCTTCTTCTTTTTTCTTCGAGACAGGGTTTCTCTGTGTAGTTTTGGTGCCTGTCCTGGATCTTGTTCTGTAGATCAGGCTGGCCTCCAACTCACAGAGATCTGCCTGGCTCTGGGATTAAAGGTGTGCACCACCACCGCCCAGCCAAACATACTGCTTCTTCATTTAAGCTGACAATGTAAGTCATAGATCAGCCTGCTTAATGAACTATACATTCACAAGCCTGCAAATGTTCTGGATGGCTTTTTGTTTAAGAAACATGGACACCATAGAAGTACATGGTGAGGTCATGGTCTCTCTTGCTACTTATTTGCCCTCACATGCAGCTTTTCAGCCCATTCTCTGACTTGTTATCTCTAAAATCCATCGACTGGATCATTGCAGCCCTAACGTCTGGATCTGTAGCCTCATCTACGAGCTGCTGCTCTGCTGTATCATACAGCGGCTCCTCGCCTCTATAATTTTGTTCTTTTTTAATACGATGTGCCATCAAGTATAATGCATAGGATACAAGCCTCAATTATTGTCAGTGTACTTGGGGATTCATACCAATTATAGTGATAATTCTCTGACAGGCTCCAGGCGAGCTGCAGCTTGGAGTTCCTCAACACCAAGAAACAAAGATATTTTATTTATGGGAGGGTTTCCAATAGCATTTGAAATTCTTTAGTTTAAAACTGTCCCCCCCTTTTTTTTTCATTTAGATGCAGTAATTTTGTACTTTACATGAAGACATGTATTTAATCTGTACTGTTATAATTTAATATACTTCAGAGCATACTAATTATAGTGAGCCTTGTTTCCTTACAGCTTGGCTAGGTGGAAGAGATATTTCATAGCAGACTTACCCAGCAGAAATACTAGGCTTTGTTACCTTATCTGGCTCCCTGCTTAGCTCTCTTCCTTATAAATCTCTTCATTCTGCCTCTCTCCAGTTACTTCCTTCATCGTCTTCCAGGAGTAAATTCAAGATGGTTTTACTCTTTTTGAAACTTTTTACAAATACAAGAAAAAGAACCTCTATCTGGCCTAATTTCCACTGATTTCTTTTACCTTGGAACTCTAGAGTGACAGGTTTGGCCTCCTCAGTGTTCCCTCCCCACACCTGAAGAGAGAACAGTGCTCTTTAACTTGTACTGTTTTATCTGAATGCAACCCACTTCCTCCCTCTGAGCCAATGAGTCATTTTCTCTTTTTAAAGCAAGCCTTAAAAATCTTCCATTTCTCTGTAGTTTAAAATTAATCTCTTTGTGAAGTACTTCATGTCCTGTGTACAAAAGACACTCCATAGAGAAAAGATTGCTTTAAACACTCAAGGACTACACAACAGATGATGTGATGTGGGACATACCAAGACTTTAAAATGCTAAGTTAAATAGCAAAGAAGATATCATTTATCTTTCTTCTTTATGGAAACAAAGGCTTTTGTCTCTTTTGTTTGCTAATTAATTCTCAGAATCTTGTAACCTAGTAGATTTTCAATAAATATTTGAACTAATGAATGGTTGGTTTTCTCCTCAATTTTTTATTTGTTTTTTGGAAGGGAAAGAAATTGAACCCAAGGCTTCCCACATGCTAAGCACACATCCTACCACTAAACTATACTTGCAGTTCCCTCAGTATTTTAGCTTTCTTTTTGCTATTTACAAAGCTGAGATATATATATATATATCTTTGGAGCTGAGGATCGAACCCAGGGCTTTGCGCTTGCTAGGCAAGCACTCTACCACTGAGTTAAATCCCCAACCCCAACAGCTGATATTTTCCACATTAGTTTTTTCCTGTAACTAAGTAGAAAATACTCGTAAGAGGTATTGAAAAGAAAGAGATACATCAAAATGCAAAAGAAGCAGCAGTTTGCTAAGGTAAGCTTTTAAATGCCTAAGAGGGCTGGAGAGACAGCGCAGTGGTGAAGAGCACAGGCTGCTCTTGCAGAGGACCCAGATTTAGTTCCCAGTGCCCACGTGGTGGCTCATAACCACCTGTAACTCCAGTTCCAGGGCATTTGGTGCCTTATTTTGGCCCTATCTGGTACCAAGCATGCATGTGTTGCAAATACATACATGCAGGTACTCAACTATATAAAGCAAATAAAAATGAATGAATAAACAAAATTTTAAATGCCTGAAGAGAAGCACATTCATTTCAGCACAACTTACAGAATTTGCACTAATGTATCAAGTATCTGTTAGTATCTATGCCTATGTCTCCTTTTATATGCACCTAATAGAAGCATTGCCCTGGTTTAAAGTAAAATCACCTTCTTTTTACAACATTGGAGCAATGATTAATTTAGACAAGATTTATTGACAGGTGCTAAAATAAATGGTGAAAGCTTATTGCAAAACATGATATAACATGATCTAAGTATCACCCACAAATTACTGAACTTCCAAGAGGTGTTTTTTTTGTCCTTTCTAATGAACTCTCACAAACACCATCTACTTTTGTCTAATTGGCTGGGTTTTTTTTTGTTTTGTTTTTTTGTTTTTTTGTTTTTTTCCAGACAGGGTCTATATAGATAGAGCTAGCTGACCTTCCACTTGGCTCCTCCTTCTGAGTGCTAAAATTAAAGGTGCACATCACCACAACTGGCTCAAGAATACTATCTTTTGTTTGTTTGTTTGTTTTGTTTTTTTGTTTTTCGAGACAGGGTTTCTCTGTAGCTTTGGAGTCTGTCCTGGACTAGCTCTGTAGACCAGGCTGGCCTTGAACTCACAGAGATCCACCTGCCTCTGCCTCCCCAGTGCTGGGGTTACAGGCATGTGCCACCACTGCCCGGCAAGAATACTATCTTAATGACATAGTCAAACTTAACATCTTGGGTTTTGGTTGTTGTTGTTTTGTCTTTGAGAAAGGATTTCATTATGTAGTTTTGCCTGGCCTGGAACTTGCTATATAGACCAGGCTGCCCTCAAACTCACAGATGTCCCTACTTCTGCTTCTTGAGTGCTGAGATTAAAAGTGTGCACAACCATGCCTGGACAAATTTAACATCTTTTTTGTTTTGTTTTGTTCTGTTTTGTTTTTTTGTTTTTCAAGACAGGGTTTCTCTGTGTAGCTTTGCGCCTTTTCTGGAATTCACTTGGTAGTCCAGGCTGGCCTCGAACTCACAGAGATCCGCCTGGCTCTGCCTCCCGAGTGCTGGGATTAAAGGCATGAGCCACCACTGCCTGGCCAAATTTAACATCTTAATAATGGGGCAAAATTGCCATGTTGTGCCTTCTAACATAATCTACTGAGAAAGTTCTAATACTACTTAGATATTTTTCCTGTCAAAAGCATTTTACATTTAAAATAACGAGAAAAAACAATCAGGGTCAGCTAGATGGCTCAGCAGATAAAGGTACCTGCCACAAAGCCTGACAGAGTTTAATACCCAGAATTCACATGGGAAAAGAGGAAGTTGACTTCTATAAGTTGTGTGTGTGTGTGTGTGTGTGTGTGTGTGTACATAAACAAAACATTTAAAAAAATTTTTAATCAACTTCAAATTGAGGGATCCTGAAAATAGTTGGTCTGTTGTGGCCTGTTGTTCAAAAATGTTATTGTCTTAAGAGGCTGGAGAGATGGCCCAGCAGCTAAGAACACATACTGCTCTTGAAGAGGACCTGAGTTCTGTTCCTGGCACCCATGTTGAGAGGCTCGTAAACTGATCCAACATCCTCTTCTGGACTCCATAAGCACCTGCACTCACTTATGTACATACTCACACACAGACACACATGCACATGATTAAAAAACAAATTCAGCTAGGCGTTGGTGGCGCACGCCTTTAATCCCAGCACATGGGAGGCAGAGAGAGGCAGGCAGATCTCTGAGTTCAAGGCCAGCCTGGTCTACAGAGCAAGTTCCAGGACAGCCAAAGCTGTGACGCAGAGAAATCATGTTTTAAAAAATAAACAAACAAAAACATACAAAAAAAACCCCACAAAACCTAAAAAATAAAATAAAAATAAATCTTTAAAAAATTTAAATCAAATGTCAGTGTCATAAAATCTAACAAGGTTGAGGAGCTATTTAGATTAAAGGAGACTAAAGTGACTCAATAAGTACATGTAATACATGCACTCAGCTGAGGACCATGAACCTAAAACAACCTCTTTACAACAATTATAAAGAACACTGTTGGCAGGGCAGTGGTGGTGCTCGCCTTTAATCCCAGCACTCAGGAGGCAGACCCAGGTGGATCTTTGTGAGTTCAAGGCCAGTCTGGTCTACAGAATGAGTTCCAAGACAGCCAGGACTGTTACACAGAGAAAGAAACCTTGTCTCGAAAAAAACAAAACAAAACAAAACAACAACAACAAAAAAACCACTGTCAGAACAACTAGAGAAACTTGGATATTAGATAGCATCATTGTTGATGTTTAAATAGCATCTGTTAATTGTACTGTGCTTATGAAGAAGAATGTCTTGCTTTTAGAAGACATATGCTGAAGTCTTAAGTGGTGAACTGTCAGTGTCTACAAATAATACTCAATAATCAGAAAAAAGAGACAATTCTCAAATGGTTCACACACAAAAAATAGAATATGTCAATATACGTCAGTGCGTGTACATATGGACATACATGACTTATGTAGATAGACAAAAAAGATTTCACAGATGTGCATTCACAGAAAAAGATTTTCACACACCAGCATGATGTACATGAGAGAGAGAGAAAGACAGAGAGACAAAGAAAGACAGAGAAGAGAGGAAGGGAGGGAGGGAGAGAAAGGGAGAGAGAAGGAGAGACTGTGTGTGTTGCAAGGATATAATACCCATTGTGGAACCTAAGAGAATGGTGTGTGTGCACTCATTGTGCTAATCTGCAAATTTTCTCTGGTTAAAAAGTTTTCTGAGTAAAACATAGGAAAGCCTTTAAAAGTCATTATGAACTCAGCGCTATTCAGCTGCTTATTCAGTCAAACATTTTAGATGGTTATAACAAACCTTCCTTTGAATTTTATGCATTCACAATCTTATTTTAGCTCTTTGCTTTGCTATTCCTTGCCATCTTTCAGAGAGCCATTGTATTCTTATATGTGGGCAAATACTTCAGCAAATTCTGAATATGCATTGTAAGACTGACATTGTTTCTATGAGCAGCAGACTTCTCTTGTGGGTTTCTTTTTTTTCTTTTCTTTTCTTTTTTTTTTGAGCTGAGGATCGAACCCAGGGCCTTGCGCTGTACCACTGAGCTAAATCCCCAACCCCTGGTTTCTTTTTTTTTAAAAGATGTCTCTTGTATATCTAATCAAAAGCCTAATTTTTGTTTTTAGTACATCAGCCTTCCAATGTTTCTGGAATGTAAGCTTTATCTGCCTAAGATCATTCCCTCTCCCACCCCCAGCTGAGGACCGAACCCAGGGCCTTGTGCTTGCTAGGCAAGTGCTCTACCACTAAGCTAAATCCCCAACCCAGATCATTTTCTTTTTTAAGATTTATTTTGTGTGTACAAATGTTCTACTTGAATGTATGCATGTATGTTTACCACCTGCACACCTGGTGCTTACAGAGGTCAGAAGGTGTTGGACTCTTGGGACTGGCATTAGGGATAATTGTGAGCCAACTGTATATGAGCTCGGACTCAAACCCAGGTCTTCTGCAAGAGCAACAAGTGTTCTAAACTGATGAACCATCTCTCAAGCCCCTAAGATCTTTTTCTTATTGTCCTTCAATACCCCTTTGTCTTAGGTCAAGTCAGGGAACCTAGTACGGATGACAGTTGTTAAAATACTACTTTATTCTATAGAGAATACAGAAAAAATAGGTTCTGAATAACAAATAAATGCTATGAGCAGTTATGAAGTAACAGTGTACAGTGTAATGAAGTAATCTGAATACACTGTGACCTCCTGAGTGTGATAACCCAGACTCAGAAGGACAAACATGGTATATACTCACTCAAAAGTAGATAAAGGACAATCAGACTGCAACCCACAGATCCAGGGAGGCTACCTAGCAGGGGGGACCCTAGGATGACTGTGGCTTATACTAAATTTTGGTTTTACCCAATCACTGGGCAAGCTTTAGTGAAACATTTCACTATTAGAATAAGAATCTGTACCATATCAAGTTGATAAAAGAATATGCTGGCTGTACTTTCAGGAGGGGAGACTAAAATCATTTTAGATTATGGATTAGCCTATAGAAAAATGTCTGCCGTCAATCAAACAGCGAAGGGGAAGATGAATAGGAATCTCACTTACACAACTTAAGTAAAACATCGCTCTCTGAACAGATGAAGATAGGTTTCTTCTGTCCCAGAATCTAATCAATATTTATATGGATAACTCAGCTATTATTTGCCTTAAAAGGGCTTATTGGGAAATGTTATCATTTTTACTATTTTCTACAGAGAAAGTATTTTACTGTTTAAAATACTGGGTTTTGAATTATATCCTGTTTTTATGTTTAAAAAAATGCACTATGCCTGTATCAAGGCTGATTATTATTGTAGTTGTTTTGAGATGAGATGACATAGCCCAATCTGATTTTGAGTTCACCATCCTCCTGCCTCCCAAGTGTGAGGGTTACACTCATGTGATATCACACCCAGATAAAGTTGATTAATTCTAAGTGATTTTATTCTATACTCTAACCTTTTGATAGTAATCTCTGTGAAATACAATATAAGGGCTTACGTCATAGTTGCTCCTGGATCTGCAGTCATTTGATTGGTCACAAAAACAGCAACATTATATTCTGCATCAAAAAATAAAGAAACTAAGAGAAGGCAATAAAAATACAAAGTTCATTGTTTAGATTTCAGTTTAGGCTGGGTGGTAGTGGTACACACCTTTAATTCCAGCACTCAGGAGGCAGAGGCAGGTGGATCTCTGTGAGTTCTAGGCCAGCCTGGTCTACAGAGTGAGTTCCAGGATAGCCAGGTCTACATAGAGAAACCCTGCCTTGAAAAACAAAAAGCAGATTTCAGTTTAGGAATCTTGCATCATGAGTTCATTTTATAAATAAGTTCTTGTTCCTAGCTGTCCTGGAACTCACTTTGTAGATTAGGCTAGCCTCGAACTCAGAAATTCATCTGTCTCTGCCTCCCCACTGCTTCTAATAAAGGCATGTTCCACCACTGCCAAGTTAAAAATCAACCTCAAATGGAATTTTGTTTTGTTTTTTTTCAAGACAAGGTTTCTCTGTATAGCCCTGGTTGGCCTAGAACTCACTATGTATACTAGACTGGCCTCAAACTTAGAGATGTGCTTGCTTCTGTCTGCAAAGTGCTAGGATTAAAGACAAGTGCCACCATGCCCATACCCATCTCCCTATTTTTCATTAATAATAAACTTTAAGTTATCATTATTGTTATATCAGAATCAATTTTAGTTTAAATAATCATCTAAACTATGAAAGTAATTAAAAATCTTATGCTTCTGATGTCCTTCTCAGCTTCTCTTCAAAATATACTATAGAGGGCCGTTGGTGGTGGCGCACGCCTTTAATCCCAGCACTTGGGAGGCAGAGCCAGGCAGATCTCTGTGAGTTCAAGGCCAGCCTGGGCTACCAAGCGAGTTCCAAGAAAGGCAGGGCTACACAGAGAAACCCTGTCTCGAGAAAAAAAAAAAAAAAAACAACCAAAATATACTATAGCAAACATAGTCAACAGATGCTATGTGACACTGCCATTTTATTTTAAACATCTACCTTCTGAGATTTTTTGGAGTCGTGACAACATCTGGGCCAATTTTTGCTGCCGTTCAGCCAATTCCCCACGGCCACTGAAATCCACTCGAAAAAGTGCCATTATTGAGTCAATGATCTGCGCAAGAGTAACATAAAATCAAACATGCATTTTAAAATAGAAGGAAGATGCCTATTTAAACAGAATAGAAAAATGTGGTAAATAGCTCTATCAGTGAACATTATTTAAAAGCTTGTACCAATAGTTTGAAAATGCCAGCTTCTTCATGAAACTTGGCTGCAACATAATCAAGTAGCTCCATCTGATGTTCACCTGATGGGAAACACAGAAAATGTTACAAAAGCCAGAAACAGAGGCTAAGCTCATGTATGTGTTTTGGGGAGACAGGCAGATAGAGTTCTTCTTTCCTCCCAAGTATACTTTACTAGTAAAGACTGCATATTCTGCTTGAGCATATGTGGCAAAGGTACCTTAGCAAGAAGAATGTTCTCTAGCACTCAGGAGGCAGAGGCAGCAGATCTCTGAGTTCGAGGCCAGCCTGGTCTACAGAGCCAGTTCCAGGAAAGCCAAGGCTGTTACACAGAGAAACCCTGTCTAGAAAAACAAAACAAACAAAAGAATGTTGCTCTGGGTGGCTTTAGTTCACTGGTAAACCACATGCTTAGAATATGTAAAAGCTGAGGTCAGGCCCAGTACCTCAGGGGGAAATACCTGACTGTTACGCTACATTTCAGAGACAACAAGTAAAGAATTTGAAGACATTTGAGTACCTTGAGGACTCAACAGATGATAACATTGATTAATTTGCAGATTTTTTTTTTCAAGACAGGGTTTCTCTGTGTAGCTTTGCACCTTTCCTGGAACTCACTCTGTAGCCCAGGCTGGCCTCGAACTCACAGAGATCCGCCTGCCTCTGCCTCCCGAGTGCTGGGATTAAAGGCGTGCACCACCACTGCCCACAGAAGATTTAACACAAGGAAAAGGAGTGAAAATATTGTATCAGCAAATGGTAAATTAGTGTTGTCAACCTTCCCATAACTCAAGTTTAAAACGCAACTGTACAGGGTTCTTACTAGTATAGGCACGAGCATAGAGTACATTGTCCAGTACTGCATCATGGTCTACGTTGAAGCGATCAGCAATGTCACGAAGACGATCTGGACGGCTGGAGTGTGCCAAGATTAAGGTTCCAATAAACCATTTCCAAAGAAAGTCTAGATAGCTACAAAAGGTAACGCTGAGAGCAAGTAAAACAGCTGAGACATAGCAGTGGTCCAGAGGCAGTCAGATGCCAGTGATTACTTAAGGACTGCCAGAACCTCCTTTCTCTAAGTGATTCAACATACCCTAGGGGACAACGAAGGGCCACAGAGAATGGGAAAGCAGAAATGAAATATCAAGTTTTAAAATAAGTTTAGAAGCTAGTTGTGATGTCCCCCTTTTACAAGGACACCTAGCAAAGAACTCAGGATTATACAGCAGAACAGTTAAAGAGAATAACTAGAAACTAAGGTTTGTGAGTCTCTCTGGTTCACAGCTCTATAAAAATAGACATATTCTAGAACACTAATGTCACTGAGTTATAATTCATCACTTCAAATTCTTCATTGGTTCAAAATGAAATAGTTTATAACATTCCACTAATAATGTGTGGCAAAAAATTATAAATTTGATGACATGAAGTAAAGGGTAAAAAAGCAACCTCGGGGCTGGAGAGATGGCTCAGCAGTTAAGAGCATTGGCTGCTCTTCCAGAGGACTCAGGTTCAATTTCCAGCACCCACATGGCAGCTCACAACTGTCTCTAACTCCAAGATCTGGAACCCTCACAGACATACATGCAGGCAAAATGCCAATGCAAATGAAACAAAAGTAAATAAATTTAAAAAAAAGTAACCTCAAGGGTCTAGAAGGGACTTGATTTGATTATGCAGGTTTTTGTTTTTTGTCTTTTATACACCTTCTAAAGAAGTTTGTAGCTTTCTGAAATTAGTAAATTCCTGTATACCCGCAAAGATACCCTGGAAGATGCTAATAGTCACTAACCAGTAAATTACAGAGAGTAATCAACACTTTATTCTCTGGTCTGTAGTGACTCTAACAGTGTTGCAAGTGAAATGAAGAAACAAAAAATGAATGTCTGTAGTTTCATTTTCAAATAAATCATAGATAGATGGATAGACAGACAGACAGACAGACAGACAAAATAAAATTAAGCTGGGTGGTGATGGTACATACTTTTAATCCTACTACTCGGGAGGCAGAAGCAGGTGGATCTCTGAATTCGAGGCCAGCCTGGTCTACAGAGTGAGTTTCAGGACAGCCAGAGCTACACAGAGAAACTCTGTTTCGAAAAACAAAAACAAACAAAACAAAACCCAAAACAAACAAAAGAATTGAGCTTACACTGAGGGGAAATACAAATCAATCTATAAGTATTTACTAACTGATTACCACATGGAACTGACCCGCTATCAGTGTAAAGTACTGCAGAAAACAAAGAGTAATAAGAATCTATGTTCTAGATAAGTTTAAAACTTACAAAGACAAAATATAAATGTAAAAAGAAAAATATCAAAGACAGTAGTACAGGTTGAGAGACCCCAAGAGACTAAGATGAGAGATTCTCCTCCTGAATTTCCCTGTGCTCTTAGCTATTTCCTTCCTGTCTTGGTAAAGTCCAGACTACAAGGGCCATCCCCTCTCGGAGGAGCACCCTTAGCCAGTCAGTCCTTTCCTCCATGAACTCCAGCTGAGCCCTTCTTGCTGCAGCTCCAAACATTCTACCCTCCTTTCCCTAGTTAGATGGTTCCTTCAGAGACTTCTCATGCCCAGATTCCTCAGCATTCTGCAAATAGTTTTTGGCTTATTTTTCTTCCACAGGAGTATTTTTGATAATAAATTCTACAATAGCCCAGGAAGGACAAGATTTTCTGAATTGGATAATTACAGAAAATCAGTAAGAGCAGGCCTTGGTATCTATGAGAGGCTTAACAAGTTGTATGATTCAGTAAGATGACGACATGAGAATAGAGAAAGCAAATCCCTTTTAGGATGGAAAGCAACATGTGGATTTCTCTATGGCCAGCCAAGCCAACAGTCAAAAGAGTAAGCAAAGCAAAAGGCATTTCAGACATACCAGGTCTGGGTTTACCACCTTGGTCACCTTCCTAAAAGCAGCACTTAAGGTGCTTCAGCAAAACAAAAGCCAGATGCTCTGGGGATGTGAGAGGCCTTGCTGACAACACAAAACCTTCACAGCCTAACGAATGTGAATGAAATGTTTTTCAGTTTCCAACATGTTTAGCAAAACAAGCATGTTTATCAGGATGGGATTAGACTGGAACATTCTCATCTCTTTGCCTCTAATTGTGACAATGTTGAGAAATAAGCCTGGTGAAGCAGGCTGGGCTTCGGTGTGAATAGCTTTAACTCAGCAGTGTAGATCTTACATCTTCTGAACCTGGCACCTCCTCAAATCACTGTGTAAATCAATTATACATTGCCTCCCTCCCTTGCTGTTTTCATCACCCCAGACTCCACTGCAAATGTTCCCTGAAACTAATTCCCAACTCTACTAAACCTTCTCATCTGCTCTTTTCTTCACACTTCAAATTTGCTTGCCTTCCACAACCAGACTTCCTCCTACTTTCTCTGATTGTACATTCCTCATTTAGTCCTCTTCATAAATACAAGCATGCATCAAAGTTGTAAGTTATCTCTACCCTCTCTTTAGTTAATTCATCCACATCTCCAACTCCACCCTTTCCTCAGAATTTCCCACTGTCATCTGTACATCCTCTTGCCCCTCATGTTCAACACACTACCAAGCAACATCAGTTGTCCTCAGCACCATTCTGCTGTCTGTCTAGATGAGACTCAAGGTGGCCTCTCAGGCCACTCTCCTGTCTGCAGTTTCCCTTGCTAATGCTTTCTGTCCTTTTCTTTCTGTTTTTGTCTTCATTTGTTTGCTTGTTTTTCGAGACAGGGTTTCTCTATGTAACAGCCCCAACTGCCCTGGAACTTACTATGTACCAGTTTGGCCTCAAACTCACAGAGATCCATCTGCCTCTGCCTCCTGAGTGCAGGGATTAAAAGCGTGCACCACCATGCCCATGCCCATGCCCAGCTGCTGCTGCTGCTTCCTCCTCCTCCTCCTCCTCCTCCTCCTCCTCCTCCCTCTTCTTCTTTTGGTTTGTTGTTGTTTTTGTTTTTCGAGACAAGGTTTCTCTGTGTAGTTTTGGTGCCTGTCCTGGATCTTGCTCTGTAGACCAGGCTGGCCTCAAACTCATTAGAGATCTGCCAAGTTCTGCCTTCTGGGTGCTGGGATTAAAAGTGTGCGCCACCATTGCCCAGCTTTTTTGTTTTTATTGCTTCCCATCTAGGTAACATTCCCATTTTCTTAGGCTTTTGAAAAAAATATCTAATTGATTTCAAAGTCCTTCATGTCTTTGACCCAAATCACCTCCTGGCTGTGCTTTCTGGAATGCTTTTCTATCAATTAAACTGCCATACCCTCTGTGACACAAACAGCCCTGACCCTTTCCTTCTGTATATTTAAGCTCTTCAAATCTTCCCCTCTACTTGAGGCAAAATCTTTGGATATTAAGTTTTAAAAATGATTACGATACAATTTCATCTCATGTATTTGTTTTGTAGAGAGGTAATCAAGCAGTGATGTGAGCGCTTGTCAGCACTGCTGTCCCTTGGCTTCTGTCATTGTTGTTGATTACTAGGATCACTACAAAAACCATACAGAAGACACATTCTCTTTTGTAATAATATCACTCTACCACACTGCCTCAGGACTTGTTTAAATAAAAGGGTTACAAAGTATTTTCTGTATCAATGAAGATAATCTTTCCTCCGGAGTAGCCGCCTGCTCCTGGAAGTTGCGCTGTCACTAGGGAACAATTAAAAATTAATATTAACGTGAATGAATAAACTTTGCAGAAATAAACACAGATTAGCCTTAAGTTTACACTGGTTGCAACTCTAGTAAACTTAGTAAAGAACAGTGACCCTTGGCTTCTAAAATGATTGCTACATTTCCACTTCAGTAACTAGTGGTAAAATAAGTACTCTGCCAGGAGAATAAAAATTAGCTGAGAATTTTAACATCTCTCACAATGGGAAATATTTGGCAAAGCCAATTCTCCCAAGAATTAGAATTTAAATGTTACTAATTTTATTTTCATAATAACCACAAATATAATTTATGCTAAATAATTTATTTAGTTACCTTTCAATCGCTGTCCATATTTAAATGCATTTACTTTGCATGTGTATATATGTATGTGTACTGTAGGCATGTGTATCTGTTCATATGTGTGTGCACATGTATGTTCACCTTTTATGATTCAGCATCTTTTACTGAATATGGAACTTACTGATTGCACTAGACTGGTAGGCAGCAAGGTCCAGGAATCTTCCTGTCTTAGTCTCTCCAGCACTGTGATTGTAGGTGTGTGCTGCAGTGCCCAGCTTCTTACAGAAGTGTTATGGACGCAAACTTAGGCCCTCATAATTATGTGGCAAGCACTTTTCTCACCTAAGCCATTTCCCCACAGCCCAAGCATTTATTTATTTATTTTTTAAAAAGGTAGGTTCTCATGTATCCCAGATTGGCATCCAACTTACTATAAGGATGACCTTGAAATCTGATCCACCTCTCCAGAGCTAAGATTATAGGCTTCAGCAGGTTTATACAGAGCTGGGGATTGAGTTTAGGGCTTCATGTATGCTAGACATGATTCTATCAACCAAGCTCCATCCCTGACTCATATGTATTGTATTGCAGTAGTTAACATAAAGAACTACTTCATACTAGGCATACACACTATTTCATTTACTTTTCAAAACTCCCCCAAGATTTGGCACTACTATTATTATTTCAGCTTTACTATTAGGACAATTAAAGGGGTAAAGCAACTTATCCACAGTCATACAGCTATCAGTGATAGAACCAAGACATTTTGATTCTAGAACACTGGCCCCCTTTTCACTTTTTTCGTGTATGTTTGTGTGTTGTGTTATCTTGTGTATATGTATGTTCTTTACATGTGTTAGGGTGTACATCAGAACCCCTTGTAACTACTTTTCTATGTTCCTTTTATTTAAGTAAAAAAATGCAAATTCAATCTTTGTTAATAAGGAATTTGTTTATTTTGTTTTAGAAAAAAATTATATACTTACTCTTTTTAAAACTTATATCTGCCAGGTATGGGGGTACATACCTTTCGTCTCAGCACTCAAGAGGCAGAGACAGGCAGATTCCTGTGAGTTCAAAACCAGCCTGGTTTACACAGCAAGTTTCAGTCCGGCCAGAGCTATACAGTGAGCTCTGACACAAAACAAACACCCAAAATTATATTTATTTATTTTAGGGGCACATGATGTGATGCCATGATTGTGGAGGTCAGGGGACAATTGTGGGAGTCGGCTCTCTCCTACTACCATGTGGGTTCTAGAGATCAAACTCAGTGTCTCAGATTTGGAGGCAAGTGCCTTTTTATCCAGTGAGCTATGCTGGGCCCCAAATTTACTTTTATGCTTCTCTTTGGACAGAATGCACCCCATAGGCAGTAAAGTATTCTAGTCTTCAATAAATTTTGTCATTGCTGTTTTTTAAAAAGACAGGAAAGATAGATAGGAAGAATTTGATACACTGGGTGCCTCTCCTGCCAATTCACCACAAACCACAGCCCTTCTCCATGCTTCCATTCAGTTCATAGTGCAGCATAACAACGCACTCAAACACACACATTCCAAAACTATCTGTGTGACCACGGACTGTTTACTTAACCTCTTGAGTTTTGTTTCCTTGAACATTTGGTTCCACTGCATACGATCATGTAAAATGCAGCAGAGGTCTAGTAAGTGAACGTTCTGACCATCACTGCTATGTTGTTGATGTTAGAATGTGTTCTTACCACACAGGGTATGAGACAGCTGAGTTTTTCCAGTACGAAATTCTGTGAAATTTAGAAAAAGGAACTTTGAGAAAAGTATAGTTACTATTTATATATTTTCACTAAACAAACAAAACTAGTGGTCTAAAGCAACTTGTCTAAAATGCCCAAGGTTCCAAATTTCATCACCAGTATTCCCCTCTACAGAAGACCTCACCGCTTTCCAATCATCAAATCTTACTCTTAAAGGGGCCTCCTATCACAAAAGGATGCTGCATGTATGAATACCAAAAGAGAGAGAGAAAACAAATTCATCCCCTCAACATAAGTACTGTTTAGGTTAAAGTTAATTTAAAGCAAACTTTCCATAGGACTATTCACACAAATGACAGTTTAAGACCGGACCACAGAAAGGACAGCCAGGCTCTTTCACTGTGCTGAGATCTCAAGGAAAAACTGATGTGATCTTGAATGGTGTCAGTCATCCTTAGTTGCCAGCAGAAGCAAATGTTCTCCATAGGAAAACTTCCCTAATCACTTAGGTCCACTGAACTCTCAGTTTAAATTTTTTAAAAGCTCATAAATAAGCCGGGCAGTGGTGTCGCACGCCTGTAATCCTAGCACTCAGGAGGCAGAGGCAGGTGGATCTCTGTGAGTTCCAGGCCAGCCTGGTCTACAAAGCGAGTTCCAAAGCTACAGAGAAACCCTGTCTCGACTGTCTCGAAAAAACAAAAAACAAAACTATATATATATATATATATATATATATATAGAGAGAGAGAGAGAGAGAGAGAGAGAGAGAGAGACAGAGAGAGACAGAGAGAGAGAGAGAGAAATTGCTAAGATTGACTCAATAGAAATTAGTTCTCTAAGACTGCAAATACTGGCTTGTCAGATTCAGCATGTAAAACAAGCTATACATGGATTATTTGTAAAAATATAGCATATAGGCCAGGTATGGTGGTGCAGAGCTTTAATATTAGCACTTGGGAGGCAAAGGCAGGTAGTTCTTTATGAATTCCAATCGAGTCTGAGCCATACAATGAGACCCTGAATTCTCTCTCTCTCTCTCTCTCCCCCCCCCACACACACACCATGCCGTATATACTATAAACTGAGAACAAATTTATTCTCTATATTCATGGGATATGCATTGCCTAAACAAAAGATCAACCTTATTAAGTCACCTTTTGAGGGGATAAGAAAATATTCAACTTTTTTTTTGTTTTTTGTTTTTGTTTGTTTGTTTGTTTGAAACAGGGTTTCTCTGTGTAGCTTTGCACCTTTCCTGGAACTCACTTGGTAGCTCAGGCTGGCCTCAAACTCACAGAGATCTGTCTGGCTCTGCCTCCCGAATGCTGGGATCAAAGGCGTGCACCACCATGCCCACCAATTTCTTCATATAGTAACCAGAGATAAGAGAAGAAATATGTTAATGTTAAGCTGGGCGGTGGTGGTGCACACCTTTAATCCCAGCACTCAGGAGGCAGAGGCAGGCAGATCTCTGTGAGTTTGAGGCCACCCTGGTCTCCAAAGCAGTTCCAGGAAAGGCGCAAAGCTACACAGAGAAACCCTGTCTCGAAAAACCAAAAAAAAAAAAAAAAGCTAATGTTAATATATATTTTCATTTTAGCTTGGAATAATCCTGTATTATAATAACTGACACTTCATAAAAATTTCTGAAACAGGAGCTTATTTATTATATATTTATTTATATATAAACATGTCATTTCACATAAAATTATTAAGGTTTTACCTACCTCCAAAAGCTTCTGTTATTGCCATACTTTCAATGCCACCTCCTAGTAATTTACTGGAAACAGATATAAAGTTTTGGTGACAGAATATAAATACAAATATCAAGAAAGGAAAAAAAACTATCAAGAAAGGAGATGAGCTAGGTGTGGGGGCACGTGCCTTTAATCCCAGCACTCGGGAAGCAGAGGCAGATGGATCTCTGTGAGTTCAAGGCCAGCCTGGTCTACAGAGTGAGTGCCAAGACAGGCACCAAAACTACACAGAGAAACCCTGTCTCGAGAAACCAAAAAAAAAAAAAAAAAAAAAAAAAGAATGGGAATTCATAGTTGAAAGAAATGACAGTCACTGTTTAGATCAGAGGTATGAATAGGAACATGAATAGTATTTATAAGCCCTGTTCTGAGTATCAATAGTAAATGAGTCCTTAAGGCAAGGCTTTATGTCCATTATTCTTTCGAATTAGAATTAAGAGATTTGTTAAGCTGGGTGGTGGTGGTGCATGCCTTTAATTCCAGCACTGGGGAGGTTAAGGCAGGAGGATCTCTATGAATTTGAGGCCAGCCTGGTCTACAGTGCTAATTTGAGGACAGCCAGGGTTACACAGAGAAACCCTATCTAAAAAAACAAAAAACAAACAAACAAAAAATGTGTTTTGTGGTGCTAGGGTTTGAACCAGGTCTTGCACATGCTAAGAAAGCCTGAACTACACACATGCAATAGTCTTGGTACTAATCAAGTTTCTCAAAGTGTGCATAGATAATGTTTCCAAAAGTTAACTGAATATTCAATTTTTTTTTCTTCAGGCATGTCTCTCTATGTAAACCAGGCTGGACTGGAACTCACTATGTAGACCAGGCTGGTCTCAAACTCACCTGCCTCTGCCTCCTAAATGCTGGGGTTAAAGGTGTACACCACCATGCCCAGCTTTGATTTTTTAAAACATTTTAAAGCATCTTTTAATGATTTATTTGTTCTTATTTTATGTCCATTAGTATTTTGCTTGCATGTATGTCTGTATGAAGGTGTCAGATTCCCTGGAACTGGAGTTACAGACAGTTGTGGGCTGCCATGTGAGTGCTGGGAAATGAACCCAGGTCCTCTGAGAGAGCAATCAGTGCTCTCAACCACTGAGCCATGTCACCAGCCCCCAGCTTTAATTTTTAATATGTTCAGAAGTGTATAAAAGACAGACATTAGGAGAATCCAGTGATTGTCATTGTTGGTTTAATCTCACCTAAAACCAAATTTTAGGCAGACCCTGTCAGAAAAGAAAATGTTCAAAGAAAGTATGCTGTTTTTTTGTTTGTTTTTGTTTTGTTGTTGTTGTTTTTGTTATCTTGAAACAAGCTGAGACATATCAGGAAAGAGGAAATCTTAATAGAGAAAATGTCTCCATCAGATGGCCTGTAGGCAAGTCTGGAGGGCATTGTCTTGATGAATGACTGATGTGGAGGCCCGTCCACTGTAGACAGTGCCATTCCTGGGCAGATGTCCTGGGTGTAATAAGAAAGCAAGCTGAACAAATGAAAAATGGAAAAAAAAAAAAGATTTTGAATGCAACTCTTCATCTTGAGAAGAGTCAACTTGAAAATATCAGTTTTGGAAAATATCAGTCAAAATTTCTGGTATTTATGTTGAGAAGCTAAAAAAGCAACCCTAAAACTTACCTGTGAAAGCAGCCCAAATTATTTGAGATAATAAAATTATTTCCTTTGTAAAATTCAGGAACATTTAGAATTAGGTGAAGAATATTATTTTAAATCTAGAAAGATTTAAACAGATACAAATCAAATCCATACATTACTATTACTATTTAGTGTTTGAGAACTTTTTTTTTTTTTTTTTTAGGTATAGTAGTGGTGATATGATGGTATTAAAAATGAGAGTCCTGGGCTGGGCAGTGGTGGTACATGCCTTTAATTCCAGCACTTGGGAGGCAGAGGCAGAAGGACCTCTGAGTTCCAGGCCATCCTGGTCTACAGAATGAGTTCCAGGACAAGCCAGGGCTACACAGTGAAACCCTGTCTCAAAAAACCAAACGAGAGAGAGAGAGAGAGAGAGAGAGAGAGAGAGAGACAGACAGACAGACAGACAGACAGACAGTCCGTCCTCTGGGCTGTGCACTTTAGCTTAGCATTCATTTATTCATTTGGGTCTAATAAGTAGCTTAGACTTCATAGTCTTCAGCCTTTGGTCCTAAATCTGCCCATCCTACAAGTCCCTTATTTGTGATCTATATTTTTCTGATCTTTAGACCTAAAACCTAGGTGCCATCCTTGGTAACCCCACTATACCTTAATTACACTTCATTAGCAAACACTGCTTGTTCTATAATTAAAAAATGAACCATATAGCATCTTTCACAAATATACTACAATTATAGGCTCTTGAGGGGAGAAGATAAATAAGTCAGGGAGAAAAATCTATAAACCACCTTTTTTGTTGTTGTTGTTTTTAGACACGGTTTCTCTGTGTAGCATTAGCTGTCCTGGAACTCACTCTGTAGACTAGGCTGGCTTTGAACTCACAGACATCCACCTGCCTCTGCCTCCCAAGTGCTGGGATAAAAGACATGTGCCGCCACCACCTAGCTAAATTAACCATTATAAAAAAAAATAAAGTTGGGCTCAGTGGCCCTGGCTGCTTGGAAGCAGGAAGGTCACTTGAGTGCCTATATTTCACATCATCCTGGATAATCTAATGAGAGTCCAAAAAAAAGATAGATGAAATATTTGGGGAAAAACTCATTATAATCAATTTGGGAAGAAATGGCAACACATGTCAGAAATCATAAAATTAAATGAAAAGGGATGCTAGAACCACTCCTGTTGAGGAATAAGCCCTATAGCACATTGTTTCTTCTAAAATAGTCACTCTATAACAACTGATTTTTAAGTAAACACAAAGTGGGAAATGAAAGTTTCTTCAACAAAGACAGAAAGGAATGGAATGTAAGCTGATATTTCAAGTCATAGATAAATAAGGGCTAAATTAGAAACAACTTATAAGCATGAATTCCTTGAAAGAAATGTAATCTGTTCCTACAAGCAGCCTGGAATTTGCCTCACATTCATCTTGGAACGAACACTACAAACGCCTTCAAAGGAGGAAACTGCTTCTACTCACGACAGTGGAAACCATGATGAGATACAGGAAAAGAAAACCGGACTCCAAAGACTGTACTAAGTGGTAATAAAAACTGAGATACACACTCAAATTCCTGACTGCCAGTGGTGATATGGAAAACCATCTTCCTCTTTTCGCTGTACTCAAATGCAGTTAGGAATCCTGGTTCCTAAAGAAAGACAATGGAGAGGTTAAAAACTGTAAGAGGCCAGCTGCCTCCCAGAACTACATGCTCGGCTATCAAGCTCACCACCTGTGTATGCTCTTTTTTAAAAATGTATCAGAACATGGAAAAAACTAGGCTTGGGGCTAGAGAGATGACTCAGTTTAAGAGCTCTTGTTTCGCTTGTAAAGGACCTGGGTTCAGTTCCCAGTACACATATGGCAGCTTACAACTGCCTATAACTCTACCTCCAGGGGATCCGACACCATCACATAGACATGTATTTAAAATACCAATGCACATAAAATAAAAATAAATTAATCATTAAAAAAAACAAGGTAGAGAGTAATAGGGGAAGACATAGGATGCCTCTGCATGCACAATCATAGGCACATGTACCCACATATAACACATGTATATATACCACACATGCACATGAGATTTAGGGGCTGGAGAGATAATTCAATCAGTAAACTTTTACTTTGCAAGCACAAGGACCTAAGTTCAGTCCCTAGAACTCATGTAAAAAAAAAACAGGAAGTAATGCATTTGTAATCTCAGCATGAAGGAGACAGACAAAGTGGATTCTTGGAGCTCACTGGCCAGTCAGCCTAGCCAACTTCATGAGTTCTAGGACAGTGACAGAAACCTCCCCCCCAAAAAAAGTAAATGGGGGCTGGAGAGATGGCTCAGTGGTTAAGAGCACTGACTGCTCTTCCCAAAGGTCCTGAGTTCAATTCCCAGCAACCACGTGGCGACTCACAGCCACCTGCAATGAGACCTGGTGCCCTCTTCCGGCCTGCAGAGAATACTGTTTACATAATAAATAAATCTTTAAAAAAAAAAAAAAAGCTGAAAAAAATATTGCAGGATAAAATATATAAAAACAACAAAACACAAAAACAAAACAAAAAAACAGGGGTTGGGAATTTAGCTCAGTGGTAGAGTGCTTGCCTAGCAAGTGCAAGGCCCTGGGTTGGATCCTCAGCTCAAAAAAAAAAAAAAAAAAAGTAAATGGTGCCTGAAGAATGATATCTGAGGTTTCTACATGTGTACACACATATACATGCACACCTGCACACACTTACAAAATAATGAGATTTAGCTTCTAAAAATAAGAAGACTATGGGGTATAGTAAAATGACTCACTGGGTAAAAGTGCTAGCTTTGAATCTGACTTTAGTTCAATCCCAAAACCCAATTAAAGGCCAAGAGAGCCAACTCCACAAAATTGTTCTCTGACTTCAACATGTGTGCCATAAGTGTAAGTCTCTCCCCTATACATAACACACACACACATTAAAATTTTTTTAAGATGTGTAGGAGCAGCTAGGACGGTGGTAGCACATGCCTTTAATCTTAGCACTTGGGAGGCAGAGGCAGGTAGATTTCTGTGAATTTGAGGGTTTGAGGCCAGCCTAGTCTATAGAGTAAGTTCCAGGACAGCCAGAGCTGCACAGTGAAACTCTGTCTCAAAAAAACAAACAAATAAAAATATGTGTAGGAGCTAGAAAGTAGTAGTTTGCCAAAATCTGGCTTTCTTAGACACTCTGGCAGTTGGGGAAGTGACCTCTGGATACACTGTAATCGTGGGTCCAGAACAGAGCAATTGGGCCAGGAACACCACTGGTCACCTAGGTCCTCTCCAAGTTGAAGACCACAATTCTATTTGTATTACCCGCCTGCTTTGACTGCCACTTCTGGTCATGAGACCGCACCACCCTCCCCACAGAGAAATAGAAAGTGTTGGTCTTCTGTAGACAGGGATACTTGGTGACTACTTTTCCATATATTCCTATTTCTAGACTAAAAATAGGGTTCCTCTGATGATTCCCCAAAACTCTACAAGAGAGTTTATGTCTAAGGTTATACCTTTCCCTGACAGCCTGACTGCTTGCAGTCCATGGTGCCATTGGAAGGTATAGGTTATGAACTCATTTGCCTCAGTGGACATATTCATGGCTATATCTATTTTAGCTGCACATACATAGACCCGGCTGATGCTAGTCTGTTTCTAATCCAGAGCTGTCTTCCCAACTGGCCTATACCAGGAAAAAATAAATTCCTTAATACTGAGCTTCAGAGCAGCTATTGGCATATATAAGAAGACAAGACTAAACTAAGGAGGAGATAGACAAAAACAAATGGCAGAGGAACTAAAAGCCAGAGCAGTATAAAGAAAAGTTTTGGTAAAATAACTACCTTCAATACAAAAAAGAAAAAACACCAGGTTTCCCTTTTAGATTTATTTATTTATTCATTCATTCATTCATTCATTCATTTATTCATTTCCTTTCTTCCTTCTTCCCTTTGGTTTTTCGAGAAACTTTCTTGGAGCTTGCTCTGTCGACCAGACTGGCCTCACACTTACAGAGATCCACCTGCCTCTGCCTCCCGAGTGCAGGGATTAAAGGCGTGCGCCTCCATCACCAGGCTTTCTTTTTAGATTTTAATTACTTTAACTCTATGTGTGTTAGGGTATATGCCATGGTGTCTATTTCTACCATGTGGGTTCTAAGAATGGAATTCAGGGCCAGACTATGTTTTAGGCATATTAATGCTTACCTCAGTCTTCAAGAAACTAATTGCTGTCGCTTTGGGATTGAAGTTATAAGCAGGTCACATGGGTAGTATAAGATATTGTGGTCTATCTACAGGAACTTAAAGTTCCTACTGTAGTTTCTAATGTTCATGAGAAAGGCTACCAAGACAACTCTGCTGAACTAAAACAGCAAAGAATGAAGTTGGCTTACAATAAGCTTGTTGGCTGCCTCTTTAATCTTGTCCACTTTGGCTTCTGAGAGCCCTTTGACATTGCAGAGGGCTCTTCTGGTCGTCATTTGTATCCCTTTAACGGTACAGATTCCTACAGACTTCAGTTTCTTAATATCGGCCATATTCTGAAATAAAAGAATGGGCGTAGCGGATTGATAAAATGCCAGCCTGAAAGGCTCCTCTACTATGTCATGAGCTTCATGTCCATCTCCTTCCATCAGGATGCTAATTTTATACAAGCAACCAGGTGGAACCCACCCACCACCTAGCCAAATGTTCTGGAAATATCAGAGTAGAACATACCCAGTAGGTTGCCAAATGTTCTGGCTGTGCCCTGATTTTCCCAAGAATGTTAGTGAGACCATGGCAATGTAGCAAGAAATTAAAAAGAAGTCTGTTGGTGGAAAAGCTAACAAATTTGTCGCACATTCACCCTCAGTTCAGCTCCTTCCTTCTACAGAACTTCATTACCAATATGTTCTCTACAGTTTTCAAAGTGGGTGTTTTTTTTCCCCTTCTGCTCCTGAAGAACACAAATAACTACATCACCTAAAGACTGGGGTTTTCCCCTGCTTCTATTTCTGAAATCAATGGGAAGAGATTAATATCAAAACTTCAAAAGACAACCTCAGCAAACTTTTAACACCAATGATTGCTGTTGACATTCACATATTTTGATAATCTACATTTCTGTCACCATGATTTACCCTGGTCATTGGACAAATAGAATTTTCTGTAAATGAAAGCATTACCTATCTAATGTTAAATCTAGACAGATAAGGGGTGGTGCTGGTTATTTAGAGATGCTCCAAACACCTCCAGCTGAACCAGCGGTTTTTAATCAGTGAGAATTCTCAACAGCATCTAGACACAGTTTTGATCATCACAGGTAGAGGAGTACTACTGGCATTAGATGGGTGAGTAGAGGCCAGGTGTATGAATTCAGTTGGATATGACTATAGATATCTGTGAGTTGTAATTCCATGACTGCCCAGAGTAACACTAGTTGGTTGTTTTTGTGGTTTTTTTTTTTTTTCCTGTATAATTTCCAAGCATACTATAAATAGATCAAACCACCTGGAGTGGTATGTGGAGTTTTATTACCCAGCTCTGAAGTGTGTCTCTTTGATATTAGCTTAAGATCAACCAGACTCATTCATTCCAGCTTTGATGAAGTCACTTTTATTGTCACCAATATATCCTTCTAACTCAACTTGTGGGGCTCTGCTTGGCCTTCCTGCCATCCAGGGCCACACTTCTGTTAGTGAGTTCCCCTTATTTATATTCTGTACAACTCTGGAGTTGACTGCTTCTTTGCTTCAATCTCCTGGCTCCTTGGGGTCAGTCCTCACATACTGGGATTAAATTGTTCTGGAACACCAAACACGTGCTAAACAATTTAAGACAGAGAACTCCCCTTCTCCACCCAATAAAGAATTATCCAGGGGGTGGCACACACCTTTAATCCCAGTACTGGGAGGCAGAGGCAGGCGGATCTCTGTGAGTTCGAGGCCAGCCTGGTCTACAGAGCAAGATCCAGGACAGGCTCCAAAGCTACACAGAGAAATAAACAAACAAACAAAAAAAAAGAATTATCCAGGGTTGGTAAGGACAAGGCTGAGAAAATGGAACAGAACAGACCATTTAATACAGTACTGAAAAGTTACTCACAATTCCATGTTTCTGTAACAGGTCAATGTCTTGAAACAAAGATTCCTAAATGAAATGAAACAGAAAGAATGGATTTTAACCTTCATATCTAAATAAATGTTTCACATTTTTGGGAGTGACTAATGCCAATTCACTAGTCATTCCATAATACTTCAGTTCCACTTTCCTAAACACCGAAGTAGAATCAATCACTTTTCAAACATGTTTCATATTTAGAAAACAAACCAATACAGGTGCTGAGAATCAAGCCTTGGTCCTTTGGAAGAGCAGCCAGCCTAACTACTGAACCATCATCTCTCCAGCTCCCGCCTGACCTATTTTATTCACTACAAATCTTGATATCCTTTTTCAGGACCAGTGGGCATAGGTAGCAGGAAGTTGTTATTAGGCTACTTTCATTTGAGCCTGGAGATGTGACCAGTAGAAGAGCATTTGTTTATCTGAAACAAGTATTGAGTTGGATCTCTTCTACTGAAAAACAACAAAAACTTTCATACCAGTTGCTAAGTAGCTAAACTTAGCACCCTTTGCCAAAGAAAATTGTTACACATTTATGTGTATATCTTATTTCTACTTTTAGTTCCTAAAACCAGTAGCTAAAAACCAAGAAATCTGATTTTTGTGGAAAGACTGAACGTCAACATAACTTTCAACATTCTAATAATACCTCATCATCTTGGAATCCCGATTCTTCCTGCACAACTTGATCCTCTTTCATGTTGAAGGGGAGCAGCAGAAAAAAAAATCAATTCTGGAAAAATAAGAAATATTTTTTAAGAAGCATTTTCCTAATTTGCTTCCCCCCTGCCCCCCCCCCCCCCCCCCCCCATAGGGTTTCTCTGTGTAGCTTTGCGCCTTTCCTGGATTCCCCTCAGTAGACTAGGCTGGCCTCAAACTCAGAGATCCGCCTGCCTCTGCCTCCCGAGTGCTGGGATTAAAGGTGTGCACCACCACTGCCTGGCTCAGCCTGCTTTGTTATGTAACTCAGGACCACCTGCCTAAGTGGTATGCCCACAGTGAGCTAGGCCCTTCCACATCAACCACGAATCAAGAAAATGTTCTACAGACTGGTCTACAGGCTAGTTTGATAAAGGCAATTCCTTGGGGTTCCCTCTTCCCAGAGGACTTTAGCTTGTCAGGTTGACAAAAGAACCCATCACAGTAGTCATAGTTTATACAGTAAAAATTCCCTTGCAGGGTTGGGGATTTAGCTCAGTGGTAGAGCGCTTGCCTAGCAAGTGCAAGGTCCTGAGTTCTGTCCTCAGCTCTGGAAAAAAAAAAAAAAATTCCCTTGCATAGAAGCCTCTGGTATAATTTCAAAGTCACCAAAGATTAGGAAGAACAAAAACATTTTGCATGCAAAAATGTGGCTGTTCAATTTTTCTGCCCAGCTTGTGGCATTATTTCTTGAATGTAATCATTCTCATCTTTTTTGTTTGGTTGGTTTTTGTTTGAAACAGTATCTTATGTAGTCCAGGCTGGCCTTAAGATGTAGGTGAAGATGACCTTGAACTGGTGATCTTTTCTCCACCTCTCAAGTACTGGGATTAGTCATGTGCCACAGCACATAGCATAACTTTTTTAAAAATCACTTTCTGATTTCCTATTATGCAGTTATTACAATGAAAATAGCTTTATTGTTCTTTTGAATGTTAGACTTGTTAATTGCAGGCTTGTGTTTAACAACACTCTAAGAACCTTGTATCATTCTTCTTTACATCTTTCCTAGCATGTCAAATTAACTGTAACCTTAGTAAAAGGATTTTATTTTTCTCATACCTGATAAATACCTTCTCAGTTGTTGGTTGTGAATTGCTACACAGGTAAATGTATCTTTGCTTCATAAAACTATATATTCCACAGTACTTACTAGTTTCAAAGTTTTGTAAAAATATAGTAAATACCTGTCTGAGTTAGAGCATTTATTTCTGCTTATGAAACACCATGACCAAAAATCAAGTTGGGAAGGAAACGAATTTGGCTTATACTTCCACACTGTAGCCCATCACTGAAGGAAGTCAGGACAGGAACTCAAACAGGGCAGGAACCTGGAGGCAGGAACTGATGCAGAAGCCATGGAGGAGTGCTGATTACTGACTTGCTCACCATGGCTTGTTCAGCCTTTCTTTTTGTCTTGTTTGTTTTGTTTTTTGAGACAGGGTTTCTCTGAGTAGTTTTGGAACCTATCCTGGATCTCACTCTGTAGACCAGGCTGGCCTCGAACTCAGAGATCCTCCTGGCTCTGCCCCCCAACAGCTTGCTTTCTTATAGAACCCAGGACCACCAGTTCAGGGATGGTACCACCCATAATGGGCTGGACCCTCTACCATCAATCACAAAGAAAATGCCCTAGAACTGGATCTTGCAGGAACATTTTCTCAATTGAGGTTCTTTCCCTTCAGATGACTCTAGCTGATGTCAAGTTGACATAATACTAGCCAGAACAATACCCAATGACAAGTTAGGGTTTGGTTTTTTGTTTGTTTGTTTGTTTTTAACCCAGGAAGCTACAGACATGATGGTGTCAGGGGGAGGGGTTCCAGGGGACTGGGGGGCAGGGGGAGGGGCTCCAGGGGACTGGGGGGCAGGGGGAGGGGCCCCAGGGGACTGGGGGGCAGGGGAGGGGCTCCAGGGGACTGGGGGGCAGGGGGAGGGGCTCCAGGGGACTGGGGGTCAGGGGGAGGGGCTCCAGGGGGCTGGGCGGCAGGGGGAGGCAGGGGGAGGCGAAGGCCGCGGTCTCCAGCAGGCGGTTCAGTCAGCGCCCCTGAGGCCCGCATTTCCCAGGCCCTACTTCCCTCTGACTCAGGTCGGGCTTACTTAGTGACAGGAGGCAGGGAATGTCTCAAAATGACTACAGGCCTCAGGGCCGGGGTGGAAGGCCAAGTCCAACAGTGACCCACAAGTCCCACAGAGAGGGACCGAGAGGAAGCGCTTCCTCAACGCTTCGAGTTTTCCTCAGAGGTTCCCGCGCTTCCTCTTTTCGCCTGTCACCCCCACTCCAACCCACGGTCTCCCCGGGATTTTCAAGGCGCATCCCTTACGATTCCCACTCGGACAAGCTTTCCCGTCCGGTCCAGGATTCCAACTCGGGCCCAGAACGCCGAGGCCGACAACCTGGTCGTCGAATCTCTACGACGGGTTTGGCGCCAAAGGAGGACCGCTAGAGCACGCCCCCATGTGGGCGGGGCGGAGGCTGTGGGCGGGGCGGAGGGCCCCAGTGAGTGGGCGGGGCCGGTGTGGGCGGGCCGGGCCCCAGTGAGTGGGCGGGGCCGTATGGGCGGGACGAGGGCCCCAGTGAGTGGGCGGGGCGCGCTGTGGGCGGGGCGGGCCCCAGTGAGTGGGCGGGGCGGGCTGTGGGCGGGACGAGGGCCCCAGTGAGTCGGCGGGGCCCGGTGTGGGGGGCGGGGCCCGGTATGGCCGGGGCCCGGTGTGGGCGGGGCGGGCCCCAGTGAGTGGGCGGGGCCGTGTGGGCGGGGCGGGCCCCAGTGAGTGGGCGGGCCCCGGCATGGGCGGAGCGGGCCCCCAGTGAGTGGGCGGGGCGGGGCCGTGTGGGCGGGGCGGGCCCCAGCGAGTGGCAGTGGGGGACGGAATGGGGCCCTCCGGCCTCTGAGAGGAGGGAGGACCGTGGTGGAACACACGCTCAGAGCAAAGAGACTTTGGAGTGAGCCGAGAACCCCAGAGTCCCTTGGGCAAAGGGAGGTGCCGAGTCGGAGGGAGAGGACTCTGAGTTGGGGTGCAGAGCCAAGGCGGCTGACCTGGGCGGGAGACGGCCGCCTAGAACTGTTAGGAGGTCGGGCATAGGGTCCCCTTCCCCCGCCCGAGGCTGCTTTCACTCCAAGCTTTCCATACCTGGCTCCGAACCTCAGACCTCCCATTCCCCTCTCCTCTCCTGACTCAGCATTTGCCGCCCTCTCTTGGGATGGAGAGTAATTTTCTTTGTCCTAACGCGATTCTAAATAGTCTACAGAAACTCAACACATTTTAGCTCTGTTTTAAATAGAAACCCCGGGGGCCAGCCGTGATGCCTGCAAGGCCGTCTCTCCAGACTGCCTTTTCCTCTAAATGGAAACTGTTGAGAATCATGAAACACTTGAAAGACCGTCTGCTGAGGTAGCTTGGAAGTGTCTAGGATGACCTAGCAGTACAGGGTGCCCTCTGTTTTCTTTTGAACCTTTTTGATGGAATAAATACCAAAACAGACGTCCTTTTGAAGGGCACTCCTCTCCCGTGGATAGGGTTTTGTTTTGTTTTGTTTTGTTTTTGGTATGTGGAGCTGAGGATCGAACCCAGGGCCTTGTGCTTGCTACGCAAGCGCTCTACCACTGAGCTAAATCCCCAGCCCCTCCTATGGATAGTTTAAAGAGCCAACAAATGCTGTAGCTTTTCCCAATCCTGTTATTTCCCAGAATCACTGCCTGTTCGTTTTCTTGAATGGAAATTGTCCATTTGAGGAGGAACTCCGTAATGATGGCAGGCTTTCCTTCTGAATCCACTTAAAATGCAGTAACTTTTGAGCAATTTGGTTGAAGACATCAACAGTCTACCGGAGAGCGGCAAAGAGGACAGCAAGAGGATTCAGGGAAATCTAACATATGTAGTTGGGTGTAGTGACAGCTGGGAGAGAGAAATGCTCATAATATTTGAAGGTTGTGTGCAGAACACTCAAAGAAAGAAACCGAAATGAGCTTGGTAATGACAAATTCATGAAGTGAGGAGAAAGTCTTGTTAGGATATCATACCGATGGTTCTATGCAACTTCTTTAAACGTTTAAAAACAGCCACAAACAGAGAGCAGAAAAAGTGCACCTTCCAGTTAAATTGGAAAAAAAAAAAAGAAGTCTTTCACATTTTATAAAAATTCTGAGTATCATGAAGGAGCAGTTTCAAGTTGGTAAGGAGATGAGTTAATCGAATGGTGTTGGAATGACTAGGTAACCATCTGGAAGAAAATAAAATTGGAACCACACTTCACACCTTATACCAAAATAAATTCTAGATGGATCAAACTGAAGACTGTAAGAAAAGCACCAGAAGAAAACATAGGGCCGTTTACAATTTTATAAGGAAAATGGCTTTTAAATGAATCTAGCATTTTACTTCATGTGTATGAGTGTTTTGCCTACATGTATGTATACCACGCGAGTGCCTGCGTGTAAGCATGTGCACCAGTGTGTGCCAGTGTGTTAGTGCTGTTGAGGCCAGAAGAAAGCATCAGATCCCCTACAACTAGAATTACAGGTAGTTGGGAGGTGCTCTTAAGCACTCAGTCACCTCTCCAGCTCCTGACAAAACTATATTTCATAAGAAAGAAATGACCAGGTGTGGTGGCACACACCTTTAATCCCAGCACACAGGAGGCAGAGCAGGTGGATCTCTGTGAGTTCAAGGCCAGCCTGGTCTACTGAGTGAGATCCAGGACAGCCAGGGTTCTTTCATTCACTTATTAATGATAACAACACAATTCAACACATCCTTATGAAACATAGCAAGACCTTGTGTCAAAAACAAAGCAAGCAGGAAGTATTAGAAGGGAGCTGAGCCAGGCAGTGGTGGCACACACCTTTAATCCCAGCACTCAGAAGGCAGAGACAGGTGGTCTCTGCATTTGAGGCCACCCTGGTCTACAGGGCAAGTTCCAGGACAGCCAGGGCTACTCAGAGATACCCTGTCTCAAAAAAAAAACAAAAACAAAACCAAAACCAACCACCTGAGACACCCAGCCTCGTGGACTGAGCATCTTCTGGATTCTTGGGCTTTCTGTTCATAGTTAGCCATTGTTGGATTAGTAAGAAAGAGAGATTCAAGCCGGGCAGTGGTGGTGCACACCTTTAATCCCAGCACTTGGGAGGCAGAGGCAGGCGGATTTCTGTGAGTTTGAGGCCAGCCTGGTCTACCAAGTGAGTTCCAGGAAAGGCGCAAAGCTACAGAGAAACCCTGTCTCGAAAAACCAAAAAAAACAAAAAACAAAAACAACAACAACAACAACAAAAAAAAAAAACCCATGAACTAT